>NW_028225117.1:142500-227500 GCF_056783735.1 Eptatretus burgeri | reverse complement strand
TTACCTTTCGCAGAATGCGAAGGTAATAAGAAGAAGACATCTCAAAGCCCCGAAGGCCCCTTGATAACCCTGAGAACGCTGAGAACGTGGAAAATATTTAAAAAATAAAAAAAAAACAGAGAGAGAGAGGCCCCCTTAAGACCCAATATTCCCCTTAGACCAGACCCCATTGAACCTCTAAAACATTGGAGTCCTCTCATAGTTTACAACTTTTCAGACCTTTGACCTTTGCACATTTTCAACCAGACCATTGAGATCTTTTGTTTGGAATTAATATCCTTTAATTTGGCGCATCCTTTAATTTATTTGCCACACAAAATGTGCTAACAAATTTCAAAAATGAAAAATTTGCATATTGGGGTCACTGAATTGGGTCACCATTCACAAGCTGGAAGCCGATTGTTTTGTTGTTGTTTTTGTCTTCAAAAGGTCAAAGGTCAAGGTGGCACATAATCGTGAATTTTCATCCGATTGACTGAAATCTGAGTCAGGTTTTCATGTTGAGTCACTGAAGGCTGCATTGCTTGTGAGGACAAAAGATCAAGGTAGACCAAAATCATGAATTTGTTTTTTAACCTTTCGTCATGTTTAGAACACGTAAGAAGAAGTGTGAATACAAATCGGACGTGGACGGCTTTACATTTTCACATTCTCTCGAGTTTTCTTTTGTAACTGATCTCAGATCATCTCGCTGATCATTGGGAATCACCAAACGTGGAAAAATATCAACATTAATTTATCTTTCCTTAAAAGAAGAAACTCTGACGAACCCCATATGTAATTTATCTGACCCTGATTGTTTCCCATGATTCCTTGAGCTAAGCACGTCATGACCTCATTTGCTTCTGGTGGTTCTTTGTCTTTGCAGAGAATGAAATGAAAATAAATTATTTTCCCAGCTCTACACAGTTCAACACAGAATATTGTTTAAATCAGGAAATGTCCTCTTCTGAGGATACTGATAAATTGAACAGCGTGTCACAGGACATCCACACAAGGTATTTAAAGGTACCCAAGCAGATCCAAACAAATGAGCAATCCTTCCCGTGTTTTGTGTTTACCAAGGAGTTTGACTGTGACTCCAATTCACCTCGACATCAAAGGAGGCGTCTGGGGGAGAAACACTACAATCGCTCTGTTTGTCCCAAGACATGTACTCAGGCATCGAATGGACAACAACGTCGAAGATTTCACACTGGGAAGAAACCCAACCACACTGGGGGGAAACTGTACCAAGGGGAGAACAACCACACGAGGGAGAAACCGTACCAAGGGGAGAACAACCACACGAGGCAGAAACCGTACCAAGGGGAGAACAACCACAAACAAGTTCACACTGGGGAGAAACCCAACCAAGGGGAGAACAACCACAAACGAGTTCACATAAGGGAGAAACCCAACCACGGGGAAAACAACCACACTGGGGAGAACAACCACACTTGGGAGAAACCCAACCATGGGGAGAACAACCACAAACGAGTTTACACTCGGGAGAAACCTGAACAAGGAGAGAACAACCACAAACGAGTTTACAGTTTGGGAAAACCCAACCAAGGGGAGAACAACCAGAAACAAGTTTACACTGGGGAAAAACCCAACCAAGGGGAGAACAACCACAAACGAGTTTATACTGGGGAAAAACCCAACCAAGGGGAGAACAACCACAAACGAGTTTATACTGGGGAAAAACCAAAGCAAGGGGAGAACAACCACAAACGAGTTTACACTGGGGAAAAACCCAACCAAGGGGAGAACAACCACAACCGAATTTATACTGGAGAAAACCCCAACCAAGGGGAGAACAACCACAAACGAGTTTACACTGGGGAAAAACCCAACCAAGTGGGGAACAACCACAAACGAGTTTATACTGGGGAAAAACCCAACCAAGGGGAGAACAACCACAAACGAGTTTACACTGGGGAAAAACCCAACCAAGGGGAGAACAACCACAAACGAGTTTACACTGGGGAAAAACCCAACCAAGTGGGGAACAACCACAAACGAATTTACACTCGGGAGAAACGGTATGAGTGTTCTGTGTGTTCTAAATTGTTTCGTCACTTGTCACACTTAAATAATCACAAGCGGACTCACACTGGGGAGAAACCGTACGAGTGTTCTGTGTGTTCGAAGATTTTTCGTGATTCATCAACCTTGAATGTTCATGAACGAGTTCACACTGGGGCGAAACCGTTCGAGTGTTCTGTGTGTTCCAAAGTTTTTCGTCAGTTGTCACACTTGAATAAACATAAGCGAGTTCACACTGGGGAGAAACCGTACAAGTGTTCTGTGTGTTCGAAGATTTTTCGTGATTCATCACACTTGAATAAACATAAGCGAGTTCACACTGGGGAGAAACCGTACAAGTGTTCTGTGTGTTCGAAGATTTTTCGTGATTCATCAACCTTGAATAAACATAAACGAGTTCACACTGGGGAGAAACCGTACAAGTGTTCTGTGTGTTCTAAATTGTTTCGTCAGTTATCACACTTAAATATTCACAAACGAACTCACACTGGGGAGAAACCATACAAGTGTTCTATGTGTTCGAAGATTTTTCGTGACTCATCAACCTTGAAAAAACATAAACGAGTTCACACTGGGGAGAAACCGTACAAGTGTTCTGTGTGTTCTAAATTGTTTCGTCAGTTATCAACCTTAAATATTCACAAACTAACTCACACTGGGGAGAAACCGTACAAGTGTTCTATGTGTTCGAAGATTTTTCGTGATTCATCAACCTTGATTAAACATAAACGAGTTCACACTGGGGAGAAACCGTACAAGTGTTCTGTGTGTTCTAAATTGTTTCGTCAGTTATCTACCTTAAATATTCACAAACGAACTCACACTGGGGAGAAACCATACAAGTGTTCTATGTGTTCGAAGATTTTTCGTGATTCATCAACCTTGAATAAACATAAACGAGTTCACACTGGGGAGAAACCGTACAAGTGTTCTGTGTGTTCTAAATTGTTTCGTCAGTTATCTACCTTAAATATTCACAAACTAACTCACACTGGAGAGAAACCGTACGAGTGTTCTGTGTGTTCTAAAGTGTTTCGACATTCATTTACCTTGAATAACCACAAACGAATTCACACGAGGGAGAGGCCGGACAAGTGCACTGTGTGTTCGAAGATTTTTCGTGATTCATCATCCTTGAATAAACATAAACGAGTTCACACTGGGGAGAAACCGTACAAGTGTACAGTGTGTTCAAAAGTGTTTTGTCAGTCATCACACTTAAATATTCACAAACGAACTCACACTGGGGAGAAACCGTACAAGTGTTCTGTTTGTTCGAAGATTTTTCGTGATTCATCAACCTTGAATAAATATAAACGAGTTCACACTGGGGAGAAACCGTACAAGTGTTCTGTGTGTTGGAAAGTTTTTCGTCATTTATCAACTTTGAATAACCACAAACTAACTCACACAGCACTCCACACCAAAGCTAAAAAGGTGTCGCCTGTTCTACAACCAACAGCCTGTTCTACTAGGCTCCAGACGAATCGTAGAAGATTAAATGAACAAAGCTGTAACTTAGAGGACAAGGAAGTCATCCTCCACTTGAAAGCATATTCCATGCCTGAACCATGGAGGATTATTGGTAAATGAGAACAGATGAAAATTACAGGTACGACACAGGAAAACGAAACAGAAACAAATACAAGCCCAATGATTTTAAAGAAAAAAAAAAGGAAAATTACAAAAAGAAATACCAGCAGATATTCTCCAACAAATGGGAGAATGACAAAAGAGCAGGAAGATTCAAAAAAGAGCTCGACAGAACAACAAGGATCGAAAAGGAAGGATCTTTGTCATGATTAAGAATACATTAAATTGCAGCAGTTGGGATGGAGAAAGAGTCATCATAAATACTCGAGACCAAGGAGACTGCAGGAATGCCTTGAAGAAAATGGCGGGATTGAGCCAATCAGACAAATTTAGGTTTTCTTTGGCAGAAACAGAAAGTACCAGTGACCTCCTTTCAAGATGTAAAATACTCATGTCACAACAGCTGTACACAGAAAGACAACACATCATCTGTGGAGTAATCCACCTTTACATCGATAAAAATTTCAACATCCCGGCACCAGAAACACAAACCACATCCGATCCTTGAAAAAGAACATATAATGCTCATGTATGACAAGATGATCCCATCAAGTGTGGACATTGTAAACAGAGCATTGCGTCTGGACTTCGTGCTCAAACACGAAAAGGAAAACTCGGCATTGTTGATCGATGTTTCAGTTCCCATGACGTTGGACGAAATTATGCAAAAATCCGGAAAATCACCAAATACCAGGATCTGAAAAATGAGGTCAAGAGAACTTGGAAACTGAAGAAAGCTTCAATTATACCGGTGATAGTCGGAGCTACAGGAATGATGAAAAATCCCCTCAATGAGTCCTTCAAAATTCATTTCGGGGGAATGAATACGACAACAAACAAACGGCAGTTGAAAGTTCAGTGACGATCCTGAAAAGAACCCTTAAACGAAACTCTGAAAACAAGAAAACTTCACAACTTGCTCTATCAACCATGACCTTTTACCAAAATGGAGGTGGACACACACACACACACACACACACACACACACACACACACACACACACACACACACACACACACACACACACACACACACACACAAACACACATACACCATTCATTTTTATTTATTAAAAGTGTAAACATGAACTGGAATTCTATTTTGTTTCTCATACTTTGGGATATCTTTAATCCCATAACCATGTTTGTTGTTCCTCTTGTCGGAAGTTCTTCACATCACCTGAAAGGATTTATTCTTTGTACCTTCTTGTGATCAGGTGTACAGGTGTTTACCATTAAATTGTTTGTTTTTCCAAATCGTCTCAGCCTGAATCTTTGATTACTTTCCGAGTTTAATGTAACTTGGAACTTTAATCTTATTAGTGTTATTTATACACAAATATATTGTTACAGGCGGGGGGTCGGCCGCCAACCGACCGCTCTGAACAGAGCCGGAAGTCGAGTCGGCCCGACCGATCGCCCGGAATATAGATCGCCGTCCACATAACTCCGAGCGACGGGTCCTTGTACAAGAACCGAAATACGCCAATCGGCAGATCCCGTGGGGTAGGATCGATTGCCAATCTTCAATGTACCTAAATACCCACGTGATCCAACTTCCGGGGTATTCCAACCTCGACGGATCTCGTACAGAACAAACCGCCGAGGCGAGCTTGTCCGTGCGCGATTCTGAGCGGCGTAATCGCCGATAACCGTCAGTCCAAATGTCCCCCTATTACGGCAAACCAACGGCAAACTCCCAACACACGAAATGTTCAGTCAATGAGGGAATGGACGCAACGAGCAGGTTTACATTCACACAAGGACATTTATTATAATAAAACACATATGCAATTAAATAAGGCAAAACACGTATGCAATTATACAAGCAACAAAAGCACGACAAAAGAACGACAACCGTCTACTTATTATGTACAGTCACTTACACTTCACAGCAGTTCCAACTTATTGCACGGGCCCACGGACACACTTACGCATACACGCGTGCGTGCACACACACACACACACACACACACACACACACACACACACACACACACACACACACACACACACACAAGAAACGGTGGCTGAGGCCTTTAATCATGAGCTCCAGCTCGGAGGACAGGTGAGCTGGAACTCAGAGCTTGATTCGAACCTTTCCACCTCGTGTGGTCTTCAACTTGTCCAGACCCGGGCTCCAGCGAGAGCGAGCTGGATCCAAATCGCCGCGATCCTTCCTGAGCTCCCGCGAATCCTCCCGCGCTTCTCATCACGTGCCGGTGAGATGAGGTGCCGATCCTTCCTGTCGATGCGTCGCTTCCCCAAGGAACCAACTCCAAGAAGAGGCCGACGCGTCGCACCTAGCCGGGAAACAAAATGGAGAACGACAAGCTCCACGAACCAAGAAGAAGAGGAAGAAGAGGTAGAACCCTCCACTCGCAGCTCGGGCCGAACAACCGGCTCAAGTTCCTTACAAAACAAAGCAGCAGCCGAAGCTCACTGAGCTAGCCGAAGCAAAAAGCTTCCGAAGGCCTCAAGCCAAGCAAGCCAAGCAGGACCCGACGGCTGCTGAACGACTGCTCTCTCTGAAGCAAAAAAGCTTACTCCTCCCACGGGACTCAGCACACGAACTCTGCCCACGGGACTCAGAACGGGACTCCCACGAACTCAGCCCTACCACGGGACTCCCACGAACTCTTTTGGGACTCTCCACGAACTCTGCCACGGGACTCCCACCAACTCTTTCAAACAAAGAAAAGATGTCCTCTTTATCCTTCCCACCCACTCCCCCACACCCGGCGTGACTCATGCCCTAGTGATCCACCCCCTGCTCAACCACCGGTGGGAGGGAGTTGTTGACGTCACGGGATGGCAGGGTTCTTCTTCCTCTTTGCAGAAGAGGGGGGAGGGACGTCTCCATTGTTTCGTTCCCTAACTATTAAATCGATCCGTAGCGCATCTAATCGATCTCTGAACATTTAAACAATGGAAGGTGAGCTATCTAGGGAACATGCACTTATCGACATAGCTGACGAAGGGAACCTGTATGTTGTGTGCAATTGAATTCCAAATTCGTAACAATATTGTTACGGATTTCAGAATCCGGTCTGATGAATGCATCCACACATCCAGGTCCTCAGACAGTTATTTCCTTTAATGCATGTTCAGATTAGCCCCATCCCCATGTCTAATGGGATCTTAAATGTGATGCGTTGAGAAGGGTAAAGGATAGATCCCCTCTCTTATGGGAAGCTTTTTTCTTTACGACAGACACGTTTACACACATTTCTTTCACGAGCTCTGAAGCCCACCCCCCATTCTTCCTCAGCAACAATCTTTCGTGAGGTCCGACGGCCGCCTTTTTGAGAGCGCACGGGTCGTCATGGTAACCGTGCACAAGTGGGGAGGGGTGAGCTTGGGGCAGACTGCACCCGTGTACGTCGTGGATATAAAAACGAAGGGAGGTCCGTTCTGAGGAAAAAGAAAACGCGAAAGGAGCGAGGAAAAAGCAAAGGGCGAGAGAGGCGAGAAGAAAGCCAGGGAGGGAGAAGAGAACGAGAAGTAAGCTTGAGAAGCGAGCAAGAAGCGGGTGTCTGACCAGCGCCAACAAGACAATTCGTCCTTCCCAGTGCTTGGGCAAGCGAGCGTGTGGTGCGCGTGTGGGTGTGAGCAGCGCCGACAACGAGTGAGGCACGGGTCGGTCACCAACAACACCAGGGTCGAAACCCACGACAGATGATCCCGGTGCCCTCCAGACGTCGACTGGTGTTCAAGGCTGTTCGCGAGAGGGTGCACAGCAGGGCTGGGTTCTGGCGACGGACGTGACACACACGCACACATTTCAGGACGTTTTCACTTCACGGACGACGACTTTCTGGTGAGCGAGATGATTCTTCTTCGCCCCCCCCTTCCCCTGAATGATCTGTTGGGTTCCCTTGTCTGTTTAGTTATAAGTAAGTCAACCCTCGATAAGCATCTGCTCTTTGTCTCTTTCCTGGCAATTTGATTGATTTTGCTTTGAAATTCATTCTTTATTTACCTCAGCAAATAAAAAGTTCTTTTTATTTATTTATTTTATTATTAATAAATCATTTGTCGATTTCCAACCTGTCCGTGTTTATCCTATCCTTCCATTGATCTAGCATTGTCCGAACCTAGATAGAGTGGGAGGTAATTACCACAGATTTGACCAAAAATCGTCGGCACGCACCAGTGGTTAAAACGCTCGGACGCCCTAATTAAAATCTAATCAAGATAACATTGGTGCTTTGCCGAGGGCACGCTCCCCGCTCAGGTAACTACGTGACCTCGACTTATTACGGAGAGTTAAACGGACTTATTAGACGGTGGACACTGGAACTCGTGGTTGATTGAGTGGCGTTCGTGGTTGTAAAACAACCCACTGTGCCACAACGTTAATTGTGAACGGTGGCCCAAGGTCCAGCTCTACCGAGTAACACCGGGGATTAATACCCCTGAGTTACAAGCTGGTGTCTCGGTACCCGTGGCCGCAACAATATATTATTAATTACATGTAGATTCCAATTGTTAATTGTATATAGTTATTTATGGATTACCCTTTCTATTTGTAAGATAAGAATTCATTTTATTCCCTCAACTTAACCCCCATCTACCAACATATTGTTGCGGCCACAGGTACCGAGACACCAGCTTGTACCCAGCCTTGCCGTGCATCCTCTCGCGAACAGCCTTGAATGCCAATTGACGTCTGGGAGGGCACCGAGATCGTCTGTTGCGGGTTTAGACCCTGGTGCTGCGACCCGGGCAGTTCCTCACACTTCACAAAACTGGTGATGTCCAGTGACCCATACAGTCCGTCGGTGACCCACCCGTGCCTCACTCGTTGTCGACGCTGTTCACACCCACACTTGCGGGCTTGCACACTTCCTCGCCTGCACGCTTCCTCCCTGGTTCGCCTGTTCCCTTGCGCGCTTCAACTCTCGCTTTCTTTCTCGTTCTCTTCTCCCTCCTCTTTCTCTCACCTCGGAACGGACTTCCAATTCGTTTTTATATCTGCGGGCCGTCTCGGCGGGCGCAGAGTCCGACCCAAGCTCTCCCTGCCCCACTTGCGCACGGTTATCATGACGACCAGTGCACTCTCAAAAAAGGCGGGCGTCGGCGCTGCCGAAAGAACGTTGCCGAGGAAAAATGAGGGCGGGCGTCAGAGCTCGAGAAAGAAATGCTGAGGAAAAATAAGGACGAGCGTCACAGCTCACGAAATAAATGTGTGTAAACGTGTCTGTCGTTAAGAAAAAAGCTTCCCATAAGAGAGGGATCTATCCTTTACCCTTCTCAAGGCATCACATTTTCAATCCCATTAGACATGGGGATGGGGCTAATCTTAACATGCATTTTATGAAGTAACGGTCTGAGGACCTGGATGTGTGGATGCATTTATCAGACCGGATTCTGAAATCCATAACAATATTTACAACCACATCCTCCTTCCCTTCCCTTCCCCTCATGCAGCCTTCCCTTCCACTCATGCTGCCTTCCCTTCCCCTCATGCTGCCTTCCCTTCCCCTCACGCTGCCTTCCCCTTCCCTCATGCAGCCTTCCCTTCCACTCATGCTGCCTTCCCTTCCCCTCACGCTGCCTTCCCTTCCACTCACACTGCCTTCCCCTTCCCTAATGCTGCCTTCCCTTCCCCTCATGCTGTCTTCCCTTCCCCTCGTGCTGCCTTCCCCTCACGCTGTCTTCACTTCCTCTCAGCTGCCTTCCCTTCCCCTCACACTGCCTTCCCTTCCCCTCACACTGTCTTCCCTTCCACTCACGCTGCTTTTCCCTCCCCTCACGTTGCTTCTCCCTCCCCTCACGTTGCCTCTCCCTCCCCTCGTGCTGCCTTCCCCTGCCCTCATGATCAATTTCTTTCCCTTCTCCTCAATAATCCTCCACCAAAATACTCTCCACCACTACACAACTCTCCGGAGGTTGAAGAGAGGAAAAGGTGTCAAAGAATGTGCGAATTGGACAAATTAAAGTTGTGGTTTTTTTTTTAGCAGTCGGAACTTCTGTTCTGATCAATTCCGCAATTCTTCTCACGTTGAGAGATTCTGAACTCGTCGTTTGTGTGGAAATTAATTTAAATGAATTCAACAAAACAATGGACAAAATATGAAACAAAACAAAAATTTTCACCACATCACAGGGTTTAACACTGAGTGCAGTACGCCTTTGTTCGCACTCCTCTTCCTTCCCCGCTGGGTTTTTTATTTACCCTGACCCACTCGGACACTGGTCTGAACACGGAATGCTCCTGCTCGTCCATGCTCCATGCCACGATACCCAATTCCTCATCCACGGTTCGTGGCAAACCTGGCCCTGTCACCCGGGCTGCACGGACTGGCATCTCACGGGAGGGATCTGCCATCTGGTTCCTGTCCTCGTGTCTCGAGCAGAATTTAGTTTTCCCCCAGACAAGGGTGTCATATTGAGAGAGTGCATCGGCATTTCCATGAGCCTCCCTGGCTCCATGGGCCACATTGAAAACACACTGCTGCAATTTCTCCCAACCACCTTGGAATTTGGCCCTCTGGTTCCTTGAACCATAAGATCCGTTGCAGGAGGAATGGTCAGGAGGAATTATCGAGGGAACCGAAAATTTCGGCCCGAACAAGTACGAACAAGCACGCCCGAACCCTGTCCAGACGGCATCAGCCCACGTGTCCTAACAACCTGCTCTGCTGCTCTTGCTAGCCCTCTCTCTTTTCTATTCACACACTCATTTACTGAAGGTCATCTGCCATCTGCTTGGAAATCAGCAAACATGACCGCAGGTCAGGTCAGGTGTGGGAGCATGTGCCAGAGCAGCGCATTGCTGCGTCCACTTTCCATACCTGGTTAAAGGTGAAGATGTCATTCCACGAGATTGAGGAGCTCTTCCATGCGACTTGTCAGAAGGTTTAGCTGGGGCAACATCTTTGATGAGGCTGCACGTCGGAGTTCCGCATCTGGTCAATAATACAGGTTGTTAGGGTAATCGGTTAGAAACCGTCCATTATGTTTGCCACAAAGTACTGCTTCAGACGATCGGTGTCGTCGTCCCAATCACCCCCCACTGCGTATTCTTGCAATATCCCGATGCACGAAGACATCCTCGTCGTGCTGTAATGTGATGTACTCAATGGTAATGTACTAAATCATCCAGTATAATGTACTATACTCAATAGACAGGGACGAAGGCTCTGAAGTGGGAACAACAGGTTTTATTCCGACACCGACACAACACAGCACAGCATTGGAACATGTGCGGGTCACATGACTCTGTTTAACCACGCCCATGTATGCATACATTATCATAAACTACCGATACATCTCAGTCCCAAACATCATTAGTGTATGTAACGATTTCATGTGACAGGGATCGTTACATTGTGACGTCACATTGCAGCACTGGCTGTTCCATGCACATCGTTCAATGGATGTTTCTGTTTTTGGTTGTCAGAGGGTTTACAGGTCGATGTATTATCCCGGTGACATCACTGTCCTCTGTACCTGATGAAGGTGTTGTTGACACTGTCACACCTCGGTAAACTTGTCGGTACACAACAGGTTGTGCTGGTTAAGCTGTAACGGGAATACCACGTGGTGTGGTGAACAAGTATCTGTGAGTGTAACAAACACACTCCATCTCATTTCGTGGTTCTCTGGTTCTCTTTAAGTAGAGAACACACCACGTGACTCGGTTACACGTGTCCAAGTAATGTTCGACCTCCTCACGCTTGTCTGTGACCAGGAGATCTCAAACCGTGATGGACGGATTCGGACGGAACTTGGTGGACAGGTTTTGTGTGTGACGAGGACGAATCGATTCGATTTTGGTGAAGATCCCAATCCGGATTCGAGAATGTTCATATCACAGAACTTGGTGGATGAGTTTGTTGGTGACAAGAACAAACCGATTAAATTTTGGTTCCATCAGGTGTGGACGCAGCTCCGTCCTATCAGTGGCCATTGGGATCCAAAAGGTAACCTGTTCATCCAGGTGGAAGTGTGTAATTAACTATGAAACACCGAGTGGTGTTTTATATCCCAGTCCACTCTGTGGAGACACGAACGTGCTGTTTTCACCCCGCGGTTCCACGGGAGAGAAACAACGAGGTGAAGCGATTGGGTGACGCAGTGTGACGTCACGACCATGTTCGCGGAAAACGTTGAGTTCGTTAAAGCCGATTCGTCAGAGGATTCATTGAATGAGCTTGCCTCACGAGGGGTTTTCGCGCTTTGAGAAATCCTGTTCTCCCCGCTCCCCCCCCTCTCTCTTCACCACAACGAACCTTCCGCGACGGTGGTTGAGGGACGGAACGTGTTCTTTTGGAGACCATTTGATCGTTCTTCAGAGGGAAAATCGCGGCCAGGCCTGAGGGTTTGAGATTGTGGAGCAGGTACCAGTCTTGGTCCTTGTGTGACCTTCTCCGACCCCGTGTGTGTGGAGGTGTGTGAATTATGAGGTCGAGCTCGTGCTGAGGAGGACGCGTGTGGTCAAACAGTTCGGGTTGACCCAAATCTCCACAGTGAAACAGATGAAGATGGAGGGAAGTGTAAACCACGAGGTGGAACCGTCTCTCGAGGGTTCGGGCCTGGAGGGTGAGCACGGAGATCGTTCGTTCACATTCAAACCCTCCCGAGCTCCGGGTCACGTCTCCATTACACCGTCTGGGTCCCTCCACGTCACCGGTTTCGTGAAGTCCGAAGAGCCGATCGTGTCGCGGTACCAGGGTTCAAATCCGGGATGGACGATCTCGGTGCCCCCACCAAAAGCACTGCTCCCCATTCCGATTTCGACCCACTCAGTGAGTGGACCATCCTCATGGACCGAGCCTGCTATCTTGGCGACGTGCCCCGGAGGGGGTCGCTACCTGACTGCATCCGTGACTTTTCGCCCACCATCGGATGCTGTGACCGCGACGGATCCCGACGGACAGGATCCCGAGCGATGCGATGCGGACACTCCGACCGAGATGTCAGACGGTCCACACAGCGATGCCGAAGGATGGATGGAGGGGGCTGAAGAACACGTTCATAGGATTGTCGAATATCGCACCGATAGACCAACATTTGGGGCACCCCCAACCCTGCAGCCTGGCCCTGTGGTGGTGGGAAAGAGTGGTATGGATTGTGAGGAACCTGGGATATTGGTGGAGTCCACAATGGACTCACAAGTCGTGCCCTACCTGGAACCGTCCTGGCCTGTCCTGCCACCCATCCCAATACCATTGGGCACTACCCTGCCATGTGCGCTGATGACCGGTGGTGGTGGAGTGGTAAGAGGTCCACAGGGTTGCATCAACTGTCATGAGCGCTTGGAGGAAGACATTCCCTCTGTGAAGGACCGAGTCGTGCCCGCGCCTGAGACCAGCAAGAAGCAGGACGTGGAGGAAAACGTGTTGACCTGTTCGAGGGGGCAGGAGTCTCTCCAGGTCACGTTGTTGGACATCATGAGCATTGTGGGGAAAGAAATGGAAAAGGAGCACAGAGGTGAGATATCATAAACAAGGATGTACATTCTATGTGACAACTCCCCTAAGACAACGCCCCACATCATGGAGTGTGGTTGAACTCCATCAGCAGAGATGGAATGGGGAAAACAAAAGTGTCCGCCCATTCAAACGTGGACAAAATGATCTCGGTTTTAAAACTACCGAAGAGTGAAACCGTCAGAATTTAAAATCTTTATATTTTATTCTCGAACGTTTTCATAACTCACAAGAATGAAAAACACATCAAAATACACAATCACTAAAGTACCAGATAAATAGATCACAAAATTGTCTTAAAATGACAACCAGTGAAAGGATTGTGTTGTTGTATTGTGGTGTCATTTCTTCCGACCTTGTTTGGTTGTTTTGGGGGGTCCCTTCATGTTTTTTTCATTTTAAAAATCTTTTTTCCAATTTGTGTACATGAGTGTCACTTCCAAGCCTGGTGTTGGTTTCGCGGTTAGGGTGGCTGATTTGGGGTCTTCGGGTCCTGAGTTCAAACCCCACTCGGCTGTTGAATTAATACCAGGTGGGGTTGACTCAGCCTGTCATCCTTCTGAGGTGGGCAAAATGAGTACCAGTGTACTGGTAAAAGGGACACTGCATTAGCGGCAAAACTGCGTTCCCAACCAATGATGGAACCAGCAACCAAAAGGCTGCACTAAAGAGAGAATCACTTCCGGTTCAGGCTTTTGTGTTTTTTTGCACGCGCAGTGAAAATCTGATCTCTCTCTCTCTCTCTCTCTCTCTCTCTCTCTCTCTCTCTCTCTCTCTCTCTCTCTCTCTCTCTCTCTCTCTCTCTCTCTCCTCTCTCTCTCTCTCTCTCTCTCTCTCTCTCTCTCTCTCTCTCTCTCTCTCTCTCTCTCTCTCTCTCTCTCTCTCTCTCTCTCTCTCTCTCTCTCTCTCTCTCTCTCTCTCTCTCTCTCTCTCTCTCTCTCTCTCTCTCTCTCTCTCTCTCTCTCTCTCTCTCTCTCTCTCTCTCTCTCTCTCTCTCTCTCTCTCTCTCTCTCTCTCTCTCTCTCTCTCTCTCTCTCTCTCTCTCTCTCTCTCTCTCTCTCTCTCTCTCTCTCTCTCTCTCTCTCTCTCTCTCTCTCTCTCTCTCTCTCTCTCTCTCTCTCTCTCTCTCTCTCTCTCTCTCTCTCTCTCTCTCCGTCTCGACACTCCTCCCTCCCGCAGTGTATAGCAACGTTTCCTGAGGCGTTGCTCTCCCCACCTCCACCCCTTCCTCGTTCTTCTCCACTTCCCAGCTTCCCCTTTTTCACTCACACCTCGCTATCCTCCCTCCTCTCCCCACCCCTCACTTCCCTCCGTCCTCTCTGCCTCCCCTCCCCCTCTCTCTTCCTTTTTCTTTCTCCACCCCCCCTTCCCTTCACACCACCCACCGTCAGTGAAGCGATGCGTTGTATTTGCTCGTAAAAAAAATATAAAAAGCCTTAAGAGCACGAAGACTCCAAATACCCCTAAGACCCTCCAGAACCTAAAGACCCTTGAAAACCCCTTAGACCGTTTAAGACCCCCTAAGACATCTCAAAAGCCTGGTGTTGCCTTAGTGGTTGGGGCAGCTGGCTTGGGATCTTTGGGTCCTGAGTTTGAGCCCCTTTAGCTGCTGAATTATCACCAGGTGGGGTTGACAGCCTGTCATCTTTCCGAGGTCGGCAAAATGAATGCCAGCTTGCTGGTATCCTGTGTTGGAGTGGCGACTCTTCAAGTATTGTGCCCAACAGCCAAGGAGACTGCTTCGGCAGCCCCAACGCTCTGCACAGAGAATGGTCCCAATGGATGGATGGATGGATGGATGGTTTAGGGGCACATCAGCAGCATTGTCGTGCCCCAACAAAATGATAACTACCTGACAGCCATGTTGCCATACACAATAATAATAATAATAAGATAACATCTCAAAGCCTCGAAGGCCCCTTTATAACCCTTAGAACGCTGAGATGCTTAAGACCCTATATTCCCCTTTGACCAGACCCCATTGAACCTCTAAAACCTTGGAGTCCTTTCACAGTTTTCAACTTTTCAGACCTTTGACCCTTGCACATTTACAACCAGACCATTGAGATCTTTTGTTTGCAATTAATATCATTTAATTTCGTGCATCCTTTCATTTATTTGCCACACAAAATACACAAAACATTAAACAAGTCCTGGCGAGGGTCTGCAAACTCTGATTGTTCGTTCATGTGAGCACGACAGACGGGATTTTACAATCGCTGTCTGTCTGTCTATCTGTCTGGCCTTGTCATACCTTTTGTTTTGAGCTTTTGTCATCAAATTTTCAACAAAGTTTTATGATCAGAATTTGGCGAAAATTTCAAAAATGAAAAATTTGCATATTGGGGTCACTGAATTGGGTCACCATTCACAAGCTGGAAGCCGATTGTTTTGTTGGTTTTTTTGGGGATCAAAAGGTGAAAAGTAAGGTTTTCAAGTTGGGTCTCTGAAGCCTGTATTGATTGTGAGGTCAAAAGATCAAGGTCGACCAAAATCATGAATTTGTTTTTTACCCTTTCATCATGTTTCGAACACAAAAGAAGAAGTGCGAACACAAATCGGATGCGGACAGCTTTACTGACTGATTGTTTCCTATGATTCCTTGAGCAAAACACATCATTACCTCATTAGTTTCTTATGGTTCTTTGTCTTTGCAGAGAAAGAAATGAAAATAATTTCATTTCCCAACTCCACCCAGTTCTTCAACACAGAAGCTTGTTTAAATCAGCAAATGTCTTCTTGTCAGGATACTGATAAATTGAACAGCGTGTCTCAGGACATCCACACAAGGTATTTAAAGGTAACCAAGCAGATCCAAACAAATGAGCAATCCTTCCCATGTTCTGTGTGTACCAAGGAGTTTGTCTGTGAATCTAATTCACCTCGACATCAAAGGAAGCGTCTGGGGGAGAAACACTACAGTCGATCTGTTTGTCCCAAGACATGTACTCAGGCATCGAATATACAACAACGTGGAAGATTTCACACTGGGGAGAAACCCAACCACACTGGGGAGAAACCCAACCACACCGGGAAGAACAACCACAAACGAGTTTACACCAGGGAGAAACCGTTCGAGTGTTCTGTGTGTTTGAAGATATTTCGTGATTCATCAACCTTGAATGTACATAAACGAGTTCACACTGGGGAGAAACCATACGAGTGTTCTGTGTGTTCCAAAGTGTTTAGTCAGTCGTCAAACTTAAATATTCACAAACTAACTCACACTGGGGAGAAACCGTACGAGTGTTCTGTGTGTTCTCAAGTGTTTCGACATTCATTTACCTTGCATAACCACAAACGAATTCACACTCGGGAGAGGCCGTACAAGTGTACTGTGTGTTCCAAGGTTTTTTGTCACTTATCAAACTTGAATAACCATAAACGAGTTCACACTGGGGAGAAACCGTACAAGTGTACTGTGTGTTCAAAAGTGTTTCGTCAGTCATCACACTTAAATATTCACAAACTAACTCACACTGGGCAGAAACCGTACCAGGGGGAGAACAACCATAAACGAGTTTACACTGGGGAGAAACCCAACCAAGGGGAGAACAACCAAAAACGAGTTTACACCAGGGAGAAACCCAACCACGGGGAGAATAACGACTCTGGGGAGAAACCCAACCAATGGGAGAACAACCAAAAACAAGTTTACACTGTGGAGAAACCGTTCGAGTGTTCTGTGTGTTTGAAGATTTTTCGTGATTCATCAACCTTGAATGTACATAAACGAGTTCACACTGGGGAGAAACCATACGAGTGTTCTGTGTGTTCCAAAGTGTTTAGTCAGTCGTCAAACTTAAATATTCACAAACTAACTCACACTGGGGAGAAACCGTACGAGTGTTCTGTGTGTTCTAAAGTGTTTCGACATTCATTTACCTTGCATAACCACAAACGAATTCACACTCGGGAGAGGCCGTACAAGTGTACTGTGTGTTCCAAGGTTTTTTGTCACTTATCAAACTTGAATAACCATAAACGAGTTCACACTGGGGAGAAACCGTACAAGTGTACTGTGTGTTCAAAAGTGTTTCGTCAGTCATCACACTTAAATATTCATAAACGAACTCACACTGGGGAGAAACCGTACAAGTGTTCTGCGTGTTCGAAAGTTTTTCGTCATTTATCAACTTTGAATAACCACAAACTAACTCACACAGCACTCCACACCAAAGCTAAAAGATGTCGCCTGTTCTACAACCAACAGCCTGTTCTCCTCGGCTCCAGACGAATCGTAGAAGATTAAATGAACAAAGCTGTAACTTAGAGGAGAAGGAAGTCATCCTCCACTGGAAAGCACATTCTATGCATGAACCATGGAGGATTTTGGTAATTGAGAACAGATGTAAATTACACGTTCGACACAGGAAAACGAAACAGAAACAAATACAACCCTAATGATTGCAAAGAAAAAAACGGAAAATTACTAAAATTAATACCACCAGATATTCTCCGACAAATGGGAGAATGACAAAAGAGCAGGAAAATGAAAAGAAGAGGTCGAAAGAACAAGGATCGACAAGGAGGGATCTTTGTCATGACGAAGAAGAGATTAAATTGCAGTTGTTGGGATGGAGAAAGAGTCATCATAAATACTCAAGACCAAGGAGACGACACGAATGCCTTGAAGAAAATGGCGGGATTGAGCCAATCAGACAAATTTCGGTTTTGTGAGGTGGAAACAGAAAGTACCAGTTACCTCCTTCCATGATGTAAAATACTCATGTCACAACAGCTGTACACAGAAAGACAAGACATCATCTGTGGAGTAATCCACCTTTACATCGATAAAAATTTCAACATCCCGGCCCCAGAAGCACAAACTACATCCGATCCTTGAAAAAGAACATATATTGCTCATGTATCACAAGATGATCCCACCAAGTGTGGACATTGCAAACAGAGCATTGCGTCTGGACCTCGTGCTCAAACACGAAAAGGAAAAGTCAGCATTGTTGATCGACGTTTCAGTTCCCATAACTTTGGACGAAATTATGCAGAAATTAGGAAAATCACCAAATACCAGGACCTGAAAAAATGAGGTCAAGAGAACTTGGAAACTGAAGAAAGCTTCAATTATACTGGTGATAGTCGGAGCTACAGGAATGATGAAAAAAACCCTCAATGAATCCTTAAAAATTTATTCCGTGCAAATGAATACGACTACAAACAAACGGCAGTTGAAAGTTCAGTGACGATCCTGAAAAGAACCCTTAAACGAAACTCTGAAAACAAGAAAACTTCACAACTTGCTCTATCAACCATGACCCTTTACCAAAATGGAGGTGGACACACACACACACACACACACACACACACACACACACACACACACACACACACACACACACACACACACACACACACACACACACACACACACACACACACACACACACACACACACACACTTAATTTTTATCTTTTTAAAAGTGGAAACATGACCTGGAATTCTATTTTGTTTCTTATACTTTGGGATATCTTTAATCACATAGCTGTGTTTGTTGTTCCTCTTGTAGGAAGTTCTTCACATCACCTGTAAGGATTTATTCTTTGTAACTCTTTGTGATCAGGTGTACAGTTGTTAACCATTAAATTGTTTGTTTTTCTCAATCGTTTCAGCTTGAATCTTTGATTACTTTCCAAGTTCAATCACGGTTCGTAAGGGTCCTTAAAACCCATAAAAGTCCAACATTTCTGAGTTGTACAATTTAAGTACTTAAATGTCCTTAAATTTCAGGAAAATGTTTAAAAGTCATTAAAAATCAGATTTTCCTGTTATTTGGTGAAGGGTGTTTCATTTTCCTCGCACTAGTATTCTAAACAAGGACAAATGTGTCCACGAGCAGCGTCCCATAGGTTTTGTCGGCTAAAAAAAAACAAAACAAAAAAAACAACAACTTCCGATATTTCGTCACGTGCCTTGATTAAGCCAATAGCGAAACGCGTCATAATGTATTTACGTATTTACAATATATCGTGTATTTACGAAATAAATAATTTATTTACGAAATTACAATACGATAAATGGAATAATCTTTAAATAGTAACGTGAACTTTTCGAAACTTTAAAGCAAATGTCCGAATATATTTAAAAGTTCATGATAGACGCTCTCAAAAGGCACCGTCAATGTGAGGATGTGTACATGTGCTCAGTATTTAAGGAGATCCGGATCTTGCATATACAAGAGCCGAGTCCGAGAGGTTAAGGTTTTGTCTTCACAAGAAGAAGAACAACAACAACAACAACGCCGAGCTCTCTTAGAGCCACGTTCGCTCTGCGAGATGCTGCTAAAAATGATATTTTATTGAAAAATACTGTTTACCAGTTTAGTGGCATGGTTGCATTTCATTCCCGCCCGTCCTCATGCCAGAGCTCGTGGCTTTGTTTTTGCGCGGCTGCGCAATTTCTGGTATTGGTGTAGAATATATTTAACTTTTCCCTTCCTGAAATTCTATTTTCCTACCTGGCCTTACTCATCACAATTACATCATCAGGTCCTTCCTTTATCGCTTGCCTCCCCTCCACTGACCTAGAAAAGTCTGAACTCTTTCCTCAATTCCCACTGCAAACCTTGCTGCCCCCTTTCTATTTAACACACGGCCATCATTCTGGAAACACTCCCTTTGTCCCCGAAATGATTCCCACGACTTGTTAACGTCATTTGGTGACGTTATGAGGCAAACGCATATTTTCATGGTTACTCTGTAGAACGTTTCTCATCGGAATCTCTCGTAGGCAGATATTCCTCAAGGAGTCGCTCCTGATGGATAGCAGCTCTATTCACCTCAGTGTGACCTTAAAGAAGTCACACGTGGTCACCTTTTGGCAAGATACGGGTCATTTGTGTTTGTTTGTTTGTGAACAGTATTACGGAAAAACTCCTCGACGGATTTCGACGAAACTTGGTGGGGGGATTAGGTATGGTCCAAGGAACATGCCATTAGATTTTGGACTTGGTCCAAAATCCAATATGGCCGCTATGGCGGCCATTTTGAAAATATATTTGAATTTTTTTTTTTTTGCATTTCTACATGTTTTAATTGATTTCCAACCCCCCCCCCAAAAAAAAAATTGTTGGAGAAAAAAAAATTTTTGCAACTTTTTTTTCAACACAATTTCGATTTTTTTTTTTGGAATATATGCATGTTATTTGTGATTTCCAACAAAAAACATGCCAAAATTATAATTGCGGCTGATTTTGGAACTTCAGGTGGATATACCCACGTAAAATCAATTTCTGTCTCAAGGAATCTAGTTATGACGAATGAATTGAGTATGTAAAAGTTGAAAGTAAAAGGGAAAGTTGCAAACTATAACTCTGTGAGCACTGTTGACATCAAATTGAATGAATAGGATATCAGGTTCACTTGAGTGACCTCGCAGTATTGGCGGCGGAGGTTTTGCACTCTTCCGAGTGCTCCCCCTCTAGTTTAAATTTCTGGTATTGGTGTAGAATATATTTAACTTTTCCCTTCCTGAAATTCTATTTTCCTACCTGGCCTTACTCATCACAATTACATCATCAGGTCCTTCCTTTATCGCTTGCCTCCCCTCCACTGACCTAGAAAAGTCTGAACTCTTTCCTCAATTCCCACTGCAAACCTTGCTGCCCCCTTTCTATTTAACACACGGCCATCATTCTGGAAACACTCCCTTTGTCCCCGAAATGATTCCCACGACTTGTTAAATGTAAAACCTTCCATCATACACCATTCTTCCAGGCATTGGTTGACGTCTATTGCTCTGCTCATAATTTAGATATTGTTTCCTAATCTTGGGAGGATCCCAGAAAACATGACCTCACAACCCTTTGCTTTCAGCCGCTTACCAAATATCCTGTATCTATTTTTCAAAACCTCTGAGTGAACTTTTCCTTCATCATTCGTTCCCAGGTGAACCACAACCAACTTCTTCCTGCCATGGCCCGATACAATATCGTTAACCCTTCCTTCAATGTCCCTAACTCCCACTCCTTCAAAACTACACGGAATCCTGTCTACAATCCTTCCAGCAGAATGAAGAATCTACATATTTAATTGTCTGATCACCCACAAAAACTGTCTCCCATACCTCATGTCCACCAATTTCTATTTTGGCACCGACACCACTGCCTGCACCCGTTGCACCGTCAGTCCGTCACCACTGCCTGCACCCGTTGCACCATCAGTCCGTCACCACTGCCCGCCCCCGTTGCACCGTCACCAGTGCCCGCCCCCACTGCACCGTCACTACTGCTCGTCCCCGTTGCACCGTAACCAGTGCACGCCCCCACTGCACCGTTACCAGTGCCCGCCCCCACTGCACCGTCACCACTGCTCGCCCCACTGCACCGTCACCAATGCTCGTCCCCGTTGCACCGTCACCAGTGCTCGCCCCCACTGCACCGTCACCACTTCTCGCCCCCGTTGCACCGTCACCAGTGCCTGCCCCCACTGCACCGTAACCAGTGCCCACCCCCACTGCACCGTCACCAGTGCCCGCCGCCACTGCACCGTCACCAGTGCCCGCCCCCACTGCACCGTAACCAGTGCCCGCCCCCCCTGCACCGTCACCAGTGCCCGCCCCCACTGCACCGTAACCAGTGCCCGCCCCCACTGCACCGTCACCAGTGCCCGCCCCCACTGCACCGTCACCACTACCAGTCGGCCATCTTGGATCTAATCTCGAAAATAAAATGACATACACATGTAATCCATCATTTATTATCTATTTTCCAAGTTTGAGCAACATTGGTGAATGCATGTCCGAGACATGGTGGAGGACGTGTTCAACATTGGGTTTTTATACAACTAAAATGACCGCCTCCCGTCCCCCATCCTCTCTCTACCTCCCTCCTTCTCAACCCCTCCCCCCTCCATCCTCTTCTCCCCCACCCTCCTATTCTACCCTCGCCCTCCCTACCTCTTCCCCCCTCCCACTTCTCCCCCCTGCCTCCTCTCTCGACCGTCGCCCTCAAACCCCTCTCTACCCTCGCCATTCCCTCCTCGTCTCCACCCTCCTCTTCCCCTCACTCCCTCCTGTTCTCCCCCCTGGCTCCTCTCTCTATCCCTCTCCTCCCCTCTCTCTACCCCCCCCTTTTCTCTCCAACTTAATGTTTCCCTCACCGAAGTGATGGGTTGTATTTGCTCGTGTATAAAAATCATCAGTAATGACGGGTACTTTGTGGAACATCAGATATACAGATTTCCCACCGTGAAGAAACCCGAGTGCTTACCGTGACCAACGACGTGGACGCCGTCCTTCATTTCGGTTCATCACTCTGTGTCGAGAAGGGAAACCGAGGTTACGCTCAACGACCTGGAAGGTCCAGGTGAAGGTAACAAAGACTTGCACGTGTTGAGTCCTCCTGAATCAACACTGACCATCTTTTCATGCAAACTCCATGACCAGGAACAAGCGCTGAGAAGTCCGTCGCCGTTGACTCCGCCCCTCACGTACCGCTTGTTCCGTTCAGATGACGTCATCACGTTCTCAGGTGGTATCACTCAAAAACCAACTGAAATCTTATCGTTTTGTACATTTTACTCGTTTGATGCTTTCCTAGAACTACGAAAATCTACATTTTCCACACTTCCCGTGTTAAATCGGTGTTGTGCTGATATTTGTAAATAAATGAAACCTATGAACTGGCCAGCTGGACCATCGTGTCTGTGTGACATTTTGCACTTACACTCTTTTTAGCAGTGTCTCACGCAGCGAACACTGCTCATAGAGAGCTCAGCGTTGTTCTTCTTCTTCCTCTTCTTCTTCTTCTTCTTCTTCTTCTTCTTCTTCTTCTTCTTCTTCTTCTTTTTGTGAAGACAAAACCTTTATATTGGGACTCGGCTCCTTCAAAACACGATCCGGATCTCCTTAAATACTAAGCACATGTACACATCCTCGCATTAAGGGTGCCTTTTGAGAGCGTCTATCATGAATTTTTAAATATATTCTGACATTTGCTTTAAAGTTTCGAAAAGTTCACGTTACTCTTTAAAGATTATTCCATTTAATATATTGTGATTTCGTAAATACTGTTACGGCTGTGGAAATTCGCAATACACCATAAAGGGTCCTCAGGTGAGATATATCGATAAGTTCATGCGTTGTTCGCCCACACCCGCTGTTTAGAGGGAATATGTGTAATTCATTCGGGCTGCGACGCTTGAGTTAGCCGTTTTTCTTTATCTATCGTTATTTTGAACCACCATTGCCACAAACCGCCACCAACTACGCCACAACGCCCACCACGCTCACACCACCCCCACAACAACCACCACCATCTTCGCCACTACGTCCGCTTACGAACGCCATCCTCCGCGGATCACAGTAAGACGGTTTCCGCACCACGGAAACCGTCCGAAAAGGATTGGCAGAACAAAAGCACTTGTGAAGCCTGTGGGGTTTTTTCCCGCCATTTTTCCCCCGCGCTTCGTGTGAAGGGGAGGGGTGGGGCAGCTCGCTCCCAATTGGTGGATGGAACGCGATCAGGGAGGTGTGACAGTGTGACGCGATCAGGGAGGAGGAACGCCCCCTGTCGAGACCTTTCTCAAACGCCTCAAAGAGGGGTGGAGCGAAGAACGGGGCGGAGCGACAGGGCGGAGCCCGCGCTACAAAAGGGGGCAGACGAGGAGAGTTCAGGCACGTGCTTGATCCCTTTGAAGATGACGGTGTGGTGAGAGAGAGGAAGCTCCTGCTCGAAAGTTCCTGGTCGGAGGGTCAGTCGGAGTCAGTGCGGTCCCGAGACCCCGCTGGTGGGACAGAGCGGCTGCCATTTCCCTCTCTCGGCCCCAAGTATCGACGGTTTCTCCCCCCCACCCCGTCCGCACAGAGATAGCGCCGGAAAACTCCGTCCGTGGCATCGAGCGACCAACAAGTGCCGGCGCAAAACACGAGCTCACCGACCACGCCGGAGGAGCTGAAAGCTGAGGGTGCGGGAGAAGGACTCAGTGCGCAAAAAGGGAAGTCGCCACTTTTGTTTCTTTGGGTTTTGTGTAAATGTGTGTGTGTGGCGCCAGTCCGTCAAGTTTAGACCTGCATAAGTGCCGGTGTAATTATTATATTCGGTTGCAGCTCTGCATTTCGCTCTTGCTTTTGTTCTTGCCCTTGTATACGTGCATGATAAATTGTTGCTGACTGGAAAATACGTGCTTCCGTGTGTCGCGCATTAATGTGCTTGTCCAATTGTTCCCCCGTTTCGCTTCGTCCTTTCCTTTGTTGAATCTCCATCTTGCATCACGTAAGGGATTGATAGTGGGTTTAAAACACGCGGTAACTAATCTGAACCATCAAGGTCGACGATAACTCCGCTCGGTTATCCCTGTAGCATGGAACGAGCCGCTTAAGCGGTTCGTGTCCGGAGTCGACCTGTGGCGTGATACAACCCCTGAGTAGGTTACCCGTGCGAGTACTTAGGTATATCAACTTTTGGCAATTCACCCTATTTCGCGCAGGTAGAATGCGGACTGGGTTGTGGTGAGGTTAAATCCCCACCCGTGACTCGATCCTTGGCGATAGTTCCAAGAGGGTCACGACTGAATTGTCCGTTCCGGTGGGCGACGCGGTCGCCATTCGAGTCAAGCGGCCGATCGCACGCCGGACGGGCCAGAATTCGCAACAATACATTATTTATTTCGTAAATACACGATATTTCGTAAATACGTAAATACACTATGACGGGTCTCGCTATTGGCTTAATCAAGGCACGTGACGAAATATCGGAAGTTGTTGGTTTTTTAATTTTTATTTTAGCCGACAAAACATTTAGGACGCTGCTCTTGGACACATTTGTCCTTGTTCTTGTTACAATTGGATTGCTCACCAACCTGCCCTGCAAATTGCAATGGTTGAATTTGGATCGTAAATGTCGGGCTCATTGGATAGCTCACCGACGTGCCGTCAATGTCGATGATTTTTGGACCAACATTTCCCTGCAAGATGTTCGAGATCGAGGAGATGGGTGTCACAGGACGTGTGATGTGCATTTCAATAATCGCACCATCATACTGTGTGCCGTTGCTATGGTTACGAGACTAAAAGCTGCTGAAAGGCGGACGAGGCAACAGTCCTCGACAAGTGTTGATGGAAATTCACCATCATGGAAGCACCTGCGGTCCAGCAGGGCTAGTGGTTTTGTCTAGGACCGGGGAGGTCCTGCCAGACATGTGTACCATACGTCAGGAGAAAGAGCGATTCATCGATAGAGCAGGGAAATGTGTTCATGACCATCTTATGATAACAGAAACCAGAGATGTGGGAAGGTGATGACGTATGATTGTGATCTATTTCCAGGTGGAGATGGCTTCATGCTGTTTGCACAGGAAAGTTTAGAAACCTTCCACAACAATCCACTCCAGTCATTCATTCATAAAGTTGAGACAACATCACTCAGTGATAAATATAATGTTTATGTTCCAGAAACCGATCAGGAATGGATCGAGTCATGGACTTGGATTACCAGCCTAGCGGGGGATAGATTATACGACTTGGATTACCAGCCTAGCGGGGGATACTCTTCGTCCTCCTGATTGCTGCTGTTTCATCACACTTTGGGAAAGTGGGACTTGTTTTTGTTGGCACGCACTTCGGGTAGAGGGTAGAGGGTGGTCTCACACCGTGGCCTTCTGGCTCAATCACCCGTACTGAAGGACCGACCAATTAAAATTTGTTTTTGGTTCGTATAAAGGAAAGAAAAAAAAAATCACAAATTTCTCATCCGGATTCAAATTATTTTGTTTCCTTGTGTTGAAACAGCCATTATATAATTTATTGATTCTTCCTCCATCCCTCAACCTCTTCCTGATAATTTCGGCCCCAATCACTTCCGGTTCCGGTTTTGAGCGGCAAGAGGTCTCCTTCGGGGCTCCCTGCTGACATTCTCAAAGTTAAGTTCCGGTTGTTATTTGTCCCGTTTTAACTGTTTAATTTTCTCACCTACATGTTAATGTGTGTTCCTAGTTCGGTTTTGTTTCAAAAATCGTGCTATTTTGTGAGTATTTATGTCGACGTTCTTACCTGGTGTTTGAGGCCTAGTCCTAGGCTTGAGGCCTACCGGTTCCACTTGGTGTTCGATCGTTTTTTTTTTTGTTTGTTTGTTTTTTCTCCCCATTACCTTCAATTTTCATCCTCCCCACTTTCCAAACATCCCCCATTCTCCCAACTAATCTCTTTCTTATCTCAAAAAAAAAAAAAAAAAAAAAAATATACCCAACAACAACAACAACAACAACAACAACACGCTCACCTTCTCCCGATTCTGCTACTTCTTCTTCCTCTTAACTTCCTCCTCGTCTTCCTCGATTTCTTTTTTTTTTTTACATTTCCATGACCTAATCTGTTGAACTCTCTCATACATTAATATTAACAACAAAAACGATCTTATGATGCTTCATCTTCCTCTCTCACACATGTGGTACTCTTTACTGTTTCACAATGCACTACTCTTCTGCTATTTCAACAGACTGCTTTCATTTCGACCTCTCCTTCATTCCTTGCCTAAAAAATCCAACTATTACAGCGCTTCTTCTCTCCATGCTCTGAATTCGCCTTCATTGCATCCATCAAGAATTGTGTTAAATCGCATCTCTGACCTAAAACTTTTAAAAACCACAGTTTGCCATGGATGCTCGCTTTCCATCAAACATTCTTTTTTCCAACTTCAGTGCCAACTCACCCCCCTCACCCCTCACTCTCACTCTCAAAGCAACCATCCCACTCTTCTCCCTCCAAGCCTCCCTCTCACCTCTTTCAAAAATTCCCCCCTCACCTTTCTCCCACCTTTCATCCCCCTCACTCTTCCTTCTCTAAGTTGCCCCCCTCTCATCCACCAACCTGCCTCCCTCCACTGCCCTCTCACCTCCATCTCTTCACTCCACCTCCTCAAATACTCAACTGCCATCTTCCTTGTCTCTTGTCCCCCCTCTCTCCCAGCACCACAGAGCCTTTTCTCCTCCTCATTCGGCCCCCTCCCCTCCCTATTCTGCAATACCCCGCACTCCGTCAGCAACCCTCCTTACCTCCCGGCGTCGTCCCTCGTCCTACCCTCCCCCGCCCCCTCCACCTCCTGCACCCAAAGCCTCCTCCCCTACCTCTTCATTAAAAGTGTGGACCTCAAATATCCGGGGCCTTCGCTCAAACCTTTCAGATCTTTCCATGCAGGTTGCCACTGACAAACCAGACATTATCTGCCTAACAGAAACTTTCCTCTCCCAAGACGTGTCTGACTCCCAAGTATCTCTCCCTGGTTACTCCCTCTTACGGTATGACAGACCTGAGCCTCGTCCTGGTGGAGGTGTTGCTCTCTTCATCAAAGACTCTATTCCTCACTCTCCATGCACTGCTCTCACTCCCCCACACCCCCAGGAATACCTCTGGCTTCGGCTTCCCCTCCACTCCCACCTCATGTTTATATGTGTACTGTACCGTCCACCGAACAGTGATGACTCCATCTACACCTCACTCTCCGAAAACATGGACCATCTTCTATCTTCTCATCCAAACTCTCTCTTCCTCTTATGTGGCGACTTCAATTGTCATCACGCCAGTTGGCTCGGTGTGGGTACCTCTCTCACCTGCCATGGGACATCAGCAAAAGCTTTCTGTGACTCATTGGGACTGACTCAATCGGTCAACTTCCCGACCCGGATCTCAACCAATGGTACTCCATCTCTTCTGGATCTGATTTTGACAAATTTCCCTGACAATATCTGCTGCTCTTCCTTCGCTCCAATTGGTTCTTCTGACCACGTCCTTGTTAAAGTGGACATCTCTCTGGCTGTTATCAGAGAACCACCTCACCGCCGTCGAGTCTGGCATTTCACTCAAGCCGACTGGCAGGGTCTCCGAGCAGCCATCAAACTTACAGACTGGTCTCCTATCACTACTTTCTCAAACATCAACTCATCCTGGGAATTCTTTCAAAGAAACTTGCTCTCCCTCATGCACAGATTTATCCCCTTTCGTGTTCAGTTGTCTTACCCTTCCTCCCGCCCTTGGTTTACTGAAGCTTGTGGCGAGGCAGTTGTCCTGAAACAACTTGCCTTTGCCTCATGGAAAGCAAACCCAACTGAGGGCAATCTCAGTTCTTTCCACAAAGCTCGGAACAAGTGTGTAGCTACCCTCAGGAGAGCCAGAAAACAACATCTTTCTCATCTCAAGTCTGAACTCTCAAACCTCTCTCCCTCCTCAAAATCCTGGTAGCGTTTAATCAAATCTGTTTCTGGTGTATGTTCCCCCTCCATCCCCTCCCTTACCTCAAATGGCCGCACTGCTGATTCCACACGTGATAAAGCTGAATGTCTAAACTCGGTGTTTGCAGCTAAATCTTGTGTCCCAAACCCATCACTATCTCTACCCACTTTACCCAGTCGCACCCAACTGTCCCTGGACTCTGTATCCTTTTCTCCTGACAAGGTGGAGAGCTTGCTTTCAAACCTCGAGTCAGATTCTGCAACCGGTCCAGACGGCATCAGCCCACGTGTCCTCAAAGCCTGCTCTTCTGCTCTTGCTCACCCTCTCTCTGTTCTATTCACCCTCTCATTTTCCCAAGGTCATCTGCCATCTGCTTGGAAATCTGCTAACATCACTGCCCTGCATAAAAAAGGTGCAAAAACAGATCCCTGTAACTACAGACCAATCAGCCTTCTCCCAATCATCAGCAAGGTTATGGAATCCATCATCGCTTCAGACATGAAATCCTTCCTCTTCTCCAATGGCTTGATTTCCAATCATCAATTTGGTTTCAGACCAGGTCACTCTACCCTAGATATGCTGCTACTGCTCTCCCATCAATGGATGGAGGTCCTCAATGCCAGACAGGAAATCCGAGCCGTATCCCTGGACATATCACGTGCTTTTGACACAGTCTGGCACCCTGCCCTACTCACCAAACTCTCTTCCCATGGTATTCAAGGCCATCTCCACTCATGGCTCGCAGACTTCCTCTCCTGTCGCAGTCAACGTGTGGCCCTAAATGGAGTTCTTTCATCCCCTCTTCCTGTGCAGGCTGGAGTTCCTCAAGGTAGCGTTCTGGGCCCTGTTCTTTTCTGGTTTTCATCAATGATCTCTCGGACTCTCTGGAAAATCCTCTATTTCTCTTTGCCGACGACTCCACCCTCTGCCGTACCATCTGTCATCCCTCAGACCGGCAAGCAGCAGCTTCTTCGCTCACTGCAGATCTGGATAAAATCACAAACTGGTCCAACACGTGGAACATGTCTTTCAATCCAGACAAATCTCACACTCTCACTATGTCTCTTCGAAAGGACCGTTTACAAAACCCCCATCCACTTTCTCAACAATCCTCTGGAAGAAGTCTTTTCTTTCAAGCTTCTGAGTCTCACTATCTGCCATGACCTTTCCTGGGAAAGTCACATTTCCAACCTCGCCTCAAAAGCCAGTCGCCGACTGGGAATCCTCCGTCGTGCAAAGTCCTTCCTCGGCCCTCTTGAGCTCCTGACCACTTACAAAGCTTTTGTCCGTAGCCTGATGGAGTACTGCTCTCCCCTCTGGGCTGGTGCTCCTGCCTCCCACCTTTCTCGACTTCACGCTGTCGAAACCAGGGCTTTTAAGATCATTGGCATCTCCCGCAATGAAGCTGAGTCTTTGGGCCTCTCACTCAATCACCGCAGGTTGGTCGGTGGTCTTTCTGTCTTCTACCGACTCCTCTCCAGCCTTGCCTCGGCTGCTCTCTCTGTGATTTGTCCCAACCACATTTCCACAGGGCGCTCAAGGTCCGCCAACAACCCCCTTCTGGTAAAACTACCAAAATCACGAATCACTGCTCATCTTCACTCTTTCATTCCTCTTTTTTCCCGCCTTTGGAATAAACTTCCTCACTCTATTCTTTCCCATTCTTCCCTCCAGGCTTTCAAAACAGCTGTTCACCACCACCTCTTATCTTCCCCCATCCAAATCCTCGATCTTTTCTACCCCCGATAATCCACCCAAGCCCACTTCCTTCAATTCTCCTGCTTTCCTTCCTGAAAGTCCCTTTAATGTCCATCTTCCCCTCGCCATGTTCCCCGTCCCATCCCCATCCCTCTCCCTTCCACAGTTCACCTGTGTCTGTTCCCCAATGTTTTGTCCCTTCCACTCCCGCCCCTCTTGTCTCATGCCTCCTTGCTGTGAGTTGTGTGTTAGCTCTCATACGAGCCTCGACCAAGGTATACAAAAAAAAAAAAAAAAAAAAAAAAAAAAAAATCGTGGTGTTCCTTTTGGTGCACCTGAAGACTGCTGCATCATCTATAATGAAGGATCAACGACAACGAAGAGAAGGTGCGTTCGCTGTTTAATGAGAATTCAAATTAATCACAGATATTCTCATCCGGGGACTTTTGGGGGTTTTTTTGGAGGGGGGGGTCATCTGGGAATTTTTTTGTCCTCACGGTCTTTTGGGTCATTTGGATCTTCGGGGTCTTTTTGATCGCCTGAGTTTTTGATGTCTAAAGGATCTTGGGGGTCTTAAAGGGTCTTCAAACGTCGAAGGGGTCTCAGCAGGCTCAAGGGTCAAAGGTACATTCCAACAGTATGCAATCAATGAATAGACGTACGTAATTAATAGACACACATACACAGACACAGTGCGTCACTCGTCTGGATTTTCTGCTGACGAGCTCGTGTTTAAAACAGCGGTTTAAACATTCCAAGCTGTGTTACAATCCATGACGGTATAATCCGCAGCAGTATCAGGGAGTAAAGGGAGAGTCAAGACGGTGTTTTTTAATGCAAGAGTCTTTAACTCAGAGAGTAGCTCATGCATGGACGAGTTTCCCCGGAAACGAAGCATCGGGAGAACGAGTAAATAGTTTTAAAATGGATCGCAAGACCTCAAAACTGGGGCGAAGAAGAAGATTCCCATACCGACGAGGTGGCCTGTGATTGGTGAGTCCTGAGGCGGACGCACGCTCTCGCGACACGTCATCACGTTCTTCTCTGTTCCAGTCGTTCCGAAGGATGAAGAAGAAGAAGCATTTATGTTCGTGCGATCCGAGGCTTTTGCTTCTCATCGTCGGTGAGGAACGTCTTCATTCGCACATCGTCCACAGGTGCCCACGTCAACCGCTCTGTGTTTGATAACCTCGTCACGTGAAAACCGTGTTTTGAACGGAATACGAAAAACGAAAGAAATGTCCTCGTATTGTCATCGCCAGACTCGCACGTCCCCCTCAATACACCATCCACCCACGCTGGTGGTAGACATGTGATCACCCCACGTGTTCCTCGTTAACGAAGCAAACTAATTGGCATTCACTTTGTGTATGAACATGGACCATGATGCATTGTAACGGCTTCTCGTACCCCACGTACTGACGACTACCTGCGACCTCGAAACGGTGTTTTCTGATGACGGTGATACTTGCTCACAGGTCACTTTCATCGGTTAGTGTGCCCTTTCCGTACGGGAGCAGCAGGAAGGGTCATGTTTGTGCTCGCCAAGCGGCTTAAGCATTCAAGCAAGCATTCCGTCCGAAACCATTGATAAGGAACGGCTGGCTTGGCAAGCGCTTGTAAGCTGCTTGGTAACTGAATACCCCCCCCCCCTGTTTCTTCCCTTTGAGTTTTCTGTGAAACAGCAGTACTGAGTTTTAAAAGGTCATCGCACATGTTTGTGGTTTATAATACGTTTTACTTCCAGTAAGGGTGCCCCACAAAACGCCAGAATGAGATATTTAAACACTTTAACATGGCGTTTGTTCAAGGAGGAAAAAACCCCTTGAGGAGGGGTGATAGTGTTGCTGAAATGGGCCCTTAGTGGGTTATTAAATATAGGATTAGCCCAGATCCCCCCTTAAATGCATGTTTAGCCAGGTTGTTTGGTAATCGGACGTTACATGTGTGTCGGGAGGTGTAGAAGGCTGTCTAGTGTTCATACGGTGGTGGTGTACCGAGAGGCGCTTCTTCTTCCTTCCCCCCTCCTTAACTAGCCCCCACCCGGCGCTCTGACGGTCAGTCAAGACGTTCCGGCAACCCATTGGCGGAGAGCCGCTGCAGTCTCACGCGATGGACCAACCACGGGTCCCTGGAGGCGGTCCGTAAGGCCCGCCGCAAAAAGGCAAAAGGAACTGGTTGCTTTGTGAGTCTGGGATATGCTTTCGTGAGAAAATCGAGCCCCAAGAAGGCAAGGGAGAAACTGCTTGCGTCGAGTCGGCGATCTGCTCTATGAGGAGAGAAACTGCATGAGGAGAGTCGGCGATCAACTTTATGAGGAGGTCATCGACAGGTTCATCCGGAGTCCAGTCACGGAACCTCTGACTGTCCTTACTCACTGCATGGCTCGACACGTCTTGTGATCCCATTGATCCACCTGCGGAGCCCAACACCCCAATTTGGCCTAGTCTGGTGAACAGGCCAGGCCTGGATTTGTATACTGGACCTTGTGAGAAACCAGCTGGAACGCACCATAGATCTTTCGCTCTTGTGCCGTCGACCTTGCGGGGCTGGACGCGCCGTGGCATGTGCGAGCGGTGCCGGAAAAAGGAGTACGAGCGCCATCTTGCCACGCTGCATGCTCGAGCTTGGGCGCTCGAATCCGTTGACATCGGCTTCTCACGACCGCATTCGTGCCTTCGACAATTTTCCTCTCGTCCATGAGGCACCACCAAGTACTCCGTGTCTTGTCTGCATGTCGTCTAAGGTTTATTTCGCTTGGGCCCCCTTCGAAACCCGTATCCGTAGCTCCCTAGTTAAGAGCGGGTTATAGATTAATTATAATGTTCATGAATGCTTTGCTTGTGTTGTGTTTCACCGATGTGTCCCCAATAAATCTGGCTGATTCATATGAAAGTGCCACGCGCCCATACGAGGAACAATCCGCTCGATTTGTATATAAAACCAAACGGGCTACGGACTGGCAGACTTCGCTCGGTCTCTGACAAATCCAGTCTGTAGCCGGGGTCTATATCCCCAACTGGTAAGGCCCAGGTGTACTTTGGTATTGTGATCTGAGGCACGTGACCTGAGACCTGTGTCGAACTAGCCGGCGTGATAACCCCTGAGACGGCGGTGCTGTTAAGGGACGCCGAATCTTCAACATTTGGCTGCCAAGAGTTGGGTGTGAATCCTGCCACCGCTGGAATCTATAACAATATTATGAATATTAATATTGTTTTGTAATAACATTAATATAATGCTGTTATCATTTGTATTGTCACTACTTTTGTGATTAGAAGCAGCCTGGGAAAAACACCATGATTAGCTATCCTAACACGGATATACACCTTAACACAGATTTTGCCCAAGGCGGAAAATCCTTTTGGAGAGGGAGGCAAATGAAGTCGACACAACCTCCATCATGTAATCCTTCGTCCTTCTGTCAAGTTTGGTTGAGATTTGATAAATAACCACCGAATGTATCGTGGTCAAAATAATAGCCAGACACCAAATTGCATGTTTTCGGATGATGATGATGATAATGATGATGGACAGAATGTCCAAGTTGAGTCGATTTCAGCCCAGTTTGGAGACAGTTGGATCCTGTCTCATTTCGCCAGGTGAGCCGACAGGTTGCAGCAGCAAACAATTGTTTTACACCGATAATGAAGATAGGTGGGGAGGAGTGGGGGTATGGTGAAGGCGGAGGAAGATAAATGTTTCAAATACCGTTCTGGTTACCTGAGAGCTCTGATTGTAACATGCGCATCCCCAAAAGTTATTTCCAGGTGACCTCTCATTACTTGGATGAGATCAGAGTGCACCTGAGGATGGAAAGCAAGCCCGACTACGGGTTCGATCGTGGGTATTGTGGACATGTCCTGTATTCAATAGTCGTGTCATGGGTGGTCCTTATTCCTCAACTTCGGATTTTCTAAGCTCCAACGCGGAAAAAAAACTCCAGAAAACTCTCCTGGTGAACTTTTATTTCCAATCGGACAACATTTACCCCTCCCTCATCGACCTTGAAGTTTCACCCTGAGGAATAAAAACAGCAATCCTTGAAGAAAAATTTTTGTGCCATTTATTCCCACAATGTTAGCTTATAACACACAATATACAGTATTTTAGAAATGGTTACCTCATTACACAGTTAAATGGATTAAACTAAAACAAAAATCTAAAGCAAAATGTCCCACAAGGCTCCAAGGCCCGTCCGACTTAGTACTCCTGCTCCTGCTGGGCCGCCACACCAGCAGCCACGGTCTTCTTTGTGGAGTCCGGGAACTCCACGCGATGACGAGAAACAACTTGGAGGAGAAATTGCAGTTGCTCATCATCCTGAGTTAGCATTCGGTTGTATACCTGGATGAGGGCAACTCCTCGCTCTGCGTTGTCGTTGATGACCGCTATCCCCTGCAGGAAGGCCGCCGCTGTCCGGAAGTCTTCCCGCTGCAGCCAGGTCGCGGGATCGGCGTCGAGGAAGCTGTCTTCCAGGCGCAGCTTCCGGAAGAACCGTCGCGTGTTGGTTGATGCCATGTCTTGCAGTTGGAGTCCTGAGACGTCTTGGCTGGGCAGCTTTGGGCCCTTCGCTGGAGATTCATCTCCCACCGTGATGTGAAGTGAGGTGAGTATTTGCCTCTTCTCCTCCACCGTGACCAGGGGGTTAAAGAGTGCCAGAGCTTCAAGCTCCTCCGAGAGGTACCACAGATGCCCTTGCAGCTTGGTCAGAGCTGCCTTGCCCACGTCCCGGTTGACGTCCATGTAGGTCGTCAAATCCTTCAGCAGTTGCAGGTCGTGTCGAGGGGCAGCTGCGGCCTCCGGAGCCAGTGTTCAGGCTTTCGCGTACAGGCGACTGACGAAGACGGCAATTTCCCGCAGGCCCTTCGCCTCCCTCGCTGTGAGCTTGAATTGGCTCCGGAACACCAAAACTTTCATTGCGTAGATGGCTTTGGACATCCACCTTGCGTGATGCATGGGTCCGGGGGCTAGGAACCTTACTCCTCGTGGGGGGACTTGGCCAAGGAAGATCACAGTCAATTCCAGCAGCTCCCGGTAGTCGTCCCGAAGGCCCTTGTGGTTGATGAGGGTGCTCTGGAACCAGTCCTTGTCCACATGGTCCAGCAGAGGACGCACATGGGTGTGGGAATCACCGGACTCGAACTGACTCCGGTCGATGAACTTCCAATGACCTTGGAAGTGCTTGAACATGATCACTGTTGGACCTGACGTGGAGCCGATGACCGTCGTGAAAGCCGCAGCGAGGAGCAGCTCAAGGACATGATGGCGGCACGCAAAGTACAGGAGATCTTTCTTGAGCTGCTGTTCGATCAGGACACAAGCCACGTTCTTCAGGCCAGTGTTGGAGGATGTCGTGTCAAACGACATCCCACCGATGCGTTCAGTATTGTCCCAGTCTTCGAGTGTCCCGACAACTGCTTTGGCCATCTCAGAGCCCGTTCCGTTCGGCAGCTTGGGGACGTTGAGGAGCTGCACCGTTCCATTGCCTGAGACCAGAATGGGAAATCGATCGACGGTCTCCTTGGTCGTAAGGTCTTGCATCAATTTCCCATACCAATGAACAATGAGTGTGCAGCCCCCCCCCCCCGTAGCTCCTCCTTGAGTGCCACACGAGCATCCGTCCGGTGTTTTCGCCGATGCCGCCGGATTGAGCTGCGGTTGATGTTCATCTCGGAGACGTCATGGCCGAACGAGTGGGCTGCCGCCGACAGGACATAGACTGCTCCCCAGTCGGTAATCTTGGTCCTGTCCAGAGCCGCTGCCACACTTGGCGTGATCATGTTTGTCATAGCCCTCCTGGGGCGCTTTGGAAGTCTCGCTTCTCCGTCTCTGCTCCCCTCCTGACTGGTCTCATCTGCAGAGGTGGACGACGATTCCAATTCCACTTGGATCATGGACGTGCTGGCTTCATCCTCCGTGCGCTGCCTCTGTCGCTCCTGCTCCTCACGGCGTTGAGCGGCGCGGGCCTCCACGGCAACTAACCGTGTGTCGACAGATCCCAGCTTTCCATGGCGACCGGGTTCGCGCTGAGCTAGCAGAAATGCCTTATCCTCCTCATTCGTGAGGACGTCCAGGGCATTGGCGCCGGCGACATCGAAGAGATGCTTTATCCGCTTCTTGAAAGCTTCCTCACGCACCGCTTGAGAGCCAGCTCGCCTCTTGTTCCGCTTGACGTTTCCAAACTCCTTATGGAGTTTTTCAATCTTTGCCAGGATGGAGTCCTGTCGCTGAAGTGGGATCCTGGCTTTCAACCAGAGCTCAATGACAATTTTCATGACATCGTTGGCCGCCTCCTGCACAGACCTCCTGTCGACCTCGATTCGGTATATCAACAGTCCCAGCACTTCTTCTTCCGAGGGAAGTTGAGACCCGGCAATGATTTCAAATGGAGCAATCAGACAGCGACGGTTCGCTGCTGCCATGCTTGATAGATTGATGACTCAACCAGAAAAAGAAAAAAAAAATTTAGGGGGGCAGTTTTGAAGAACGAGTAATACACATTACACATTACACAAACACACAGATCGACGTATCACAATAAAAGAGACGATTGGACATTGCAAGAGCGTTTTAAAGTTCAGCACAGGTCGATACGTCGTCGTTCTAATGTCAGCCACCCCGAGAAACTGAGGCTCAACTTCAAGGTCGATGAGGGAGAGGTAAATGTTGTTGGAATTTGAAATAAAAACACCAGAAGAGTTTTCTCGACTATTCCAACGAATTCCGGGGGTTGGAGCTTAAAATGAATGAATTCAAAAATTTACCCCCGAACGAAGAGATTTACCCGAATGAACACGTGATAATTTTAATTAATTAACTCAATCCAAACCTACGCACACTCGGGATCCTTCTCACTTTAGTGGTTGTTTGTTAACAATTCCCTCCCTCTTGTTTGGGTTGTTGTATTTCTCAAGCCATACACCATAGGTGGTGTAAACGCCGCCGAATCATGTTTATGCATTCAGGTTAAATGTGGTTAAAGGTTTGTGTTGTTTGTGGTGCAGTGTGGTGTGTTGCAGACTTCATGCAGAGTACTGGGCTTGCGACGGGTAACATTCTGGTGGAGAGTACCGTGGGCGCCTCTGCGATCCTTCAGTGCTCATATCACCGCGAGCCGGGCGCTACCAGAAGGGTGGACGTTGAGTGGAACGTAAACATCCCCGGCAATCTCAATCCAAACAAACTGGTGAGTGATTTGTTTTGACCAACCACACTCTCGCCGCACTCCACCACGTACTCATTCCTTCATTCGTTCGGCCCAGCCATTGGGTCATGCATGTAACAAACTTGTACCTTTTACAAGTAAACTTACCTGCACGCAGACCACGAGCTGTATCAAGTGAGCATCACAAAGCATTGCCTTTCCTTCGGATCTTATTGTCGATGTCCACATCGATTTTCTTTTGCCCACAAATCTCTTTGTTCCAATGATGTAGTTCAGCAAAGGACTTCTGTGACTCCGAAGGACTGACTCAATCTGTGAACTCTCCAATCCAGATCCTGGACTTGGTGATGACAAACTTTCCTGCAAATATTTCCTGCTCTTCTTCTTCTGCAATTGGTTCATCTGAATCCTGATCACGTGCTTGTGAAAGTCAACATCTTCCTGGCTATTCTCAGAGAGCTGCCTCAACGCCGGAGAGTCTGGCATTTTACTTAAGCAGATTGACAGGGACTGCAAGCAGCCGTCTCTCTTCAGGACTGATCTCCCGTATTTATTGCCCCTGATGTTAACTCAGCCTGGGAATTATTCCACAGAAACCTGCTCTCTCTCTCTCTCTCTCTCTCTCTCTCTCTCTCTCTCTCTCTCTCTCTCTCTCTCTCTCTCTCTCTCTCTCTCTCTCTCTCTCTCTCTCTCTCTCTCTCTCTCTCTCTCTCTCTCTCTCTCACACATGCACAAATCCATCCCATCTCATCTTCAATTATCCTATCCTTCTTGCCCATGGTACACCGAATCTTCTGGTGAGGTAGTTGCTTTGAAACTACTTGTCCTTTCTTCCTGGAAGGCAAATCTGACCGAAGGCAATCTCAGTGAATCCCACAAAGTCCTCAACAAGTGTGTGTCCAGTCAGCACAATCAGAAAACAACATCTGTCCAACCTCAAGAATGACTTGTCTCTCCTCTAAAACCTGGTGGTGCCTTGTTCAGTCTGGCTCTGGTGCACGCTCCCCTTCCATCTCTTCGCTCTCTTCAAATGGCACCACAGCCGACTCCGCTCGTTAGACGGCTAAATGTCTCGATTCTGTGTTTGATTCCAAATCTTGTGTCACCAACCCCTCACTCTGTGTTCCCATCCTTCCCTGTCATATCCAGGAGCTCCTGGTCTCTGTGTCTTTTTCACCTAATACGGTGGAGAAGGTTCTTTCAATCCTCCACTCTGAGTCTGCTGCTGGACCGGAGGGCATCAGCTCATGGCTGTGTCTTGAAAACATGCTCTGCTGCTCTTGCACATCTTCTCTCTGCCCTTTTCACCCTGTCAGTTGCGTTAGGTAGGCTGCAGCCTCTAATTTGTCCATGTCTCCTATCTTATCCTTCAACTCTGCTGTTGGTGTGTCCTCTCTCTCTCTCTCTCTCTCTCTCTCTCTCTCTCTCTCTCTCTCTCTCTCTCTCTCTCTCTCTCTCTCTCTCTCTCTCTCTCTCTCTCTCTCTCTCTCTCTCTCTCTCTCTCTCTCTCTCTCTCTCTCTCTCTCTCTCTCTCTCTCTCTCTCTCTCTCTCTCTCTCTCTCTCTCTCTCTCTCTCCCCTAGTTGCTGTTCCTTTTGTTCTGTTCCACCCGTGTCTTCCACGACCACGAGCCTTGACAATGGATACAAAAAAAAATAATTGTCATGAGAACCTTTTGTGCCGATGAAACGAATTAGTGGTCTTTAAAAAATGACCATTAACCTCGACTTGGATGAAAGACTTTTAAAAGATTTTTTTTTCTACAATGACTATATATATATATATATATATATATATATATATATATATATATATATATATATATATATATATATATATATATATATATATGTATATCTTCTTCTTTCGGCTGCTCCAGTTAGGGGTCGCCACAGCGGATCATCCGTATGATCCGCATAGTGATTTGGCACATGTTTTACGCCAGATGCCCTTCCTGACGCAACCCTGGTCGCCTCTTACGACACAGGGATATGGTACACCTATTTTTTAACCGGGCCATACACCGGGCCCAGTATACTGGTACTCATTTCGCTGACCTCGGAAGGATGACAGGCTAAGTCAACCCCCTGGTGTATTAATTCAGTGGCCCAACGGGCTTGAACTCAGGACCTTTTGGATCCCAAGCCGCTGCTCTTACCACTGCGCCAACACCAGACTGTAACTATTATACTGTATATATTATACTGTATATATATATATGTATATATTACTACTTGTACTCTTTCTACATCTTGTAATTCTTCCAATAATACTTCTACTGCTACTATATACAGTACGACTACTACTTCGACCTTAACAGTCCCAATGATTCCCACCTTCTTTGGGGTCTTTCACGAATCATTTTTTCTTTGACGTTCGACCGAAAGAGGAAGGAGGTTGTAATTTTTCCAGGATGCCTGTGATAACTCACCTCCTCTTCGTGAAACGAGGATCCGTTGCGAGCATTGGTATTGCCCTGCCCTCAAGTTATCCCGTGAATCCCATTTCCCTTCCCTTCCCATGCAGGTCATAACACACACTCTTGACGGGCGTGTCTTCAACGGGAGGGACACGTACGTCGACCGCGTGTCATTCATCGGAAACGTCAGTGAAGGAGATGCTTCCATAAACATCACAGAACTACAGCTCGATGACACCGCCGTGTACCAGTGTAAAGTGAAAATCCCTCCGACTGTCAATCGTCGAACGATCTCTCTCATTGTTCATGGTATTTATGGTTTTGGGAAGGGAAGTTGGGGGAGGGGGGGTGGTTGGATGGTTGGGTGGTGGAATCAGGGGATTGGGGGGGGGGCAGAGTCAAGGTGTTAGCATACCAACGGCATAACATCTTCATGAAATTGTTGCTGCCCCCCCTCAGCCCCCAACTTTCCCACCTCCCCTGTTCCGAAAATATTTTCAGTGAAGAAAACGACTTCAATGGCAGCGACATCTGACAAAAGAAGCAATTCGAAGATCATTGTGAGTGTGGTGATGGCATCTGCGTTCATCTTTCTGGCCTTCCTCTGCTTCCTCTCCTGCCGTCCATACAAGCGTTCTGAGGAGGATGAAGGTGACGATATCCTGTGAGGCCCGAGTTACTGAGTTCATGTCACATGACTAAACTTCACAATGCCAACCTAGTCAAAAGAAATTATTTAAATTATCAATCTTCAAGGAAGAATGGCCTTCAAAAAGGCCATGACAGTTTGGGCGAGGAATGGGTGGTCCGTATTGGTGTTATTCATTCGTTACAATTCATTCTTGTTAAATAAATCTCTCATGGTTTCCCATGAAACATGATGGAGTTTCTGTCAAATCCCACACGAGAAATTTTCCTTATCGAGTGATGCCTGAAAGTGATCTGTGATTGGTCAGCCATTAATGTCACATTTAAACGTTTCATGAACAAATGATGTGCATTTACCCAGAGCCTTAACTTCATCTCCCCCTCTTCTCTTTCTCCTGTTTCCCTCTCACAATTCCAGAGAGGATTCTCCAGCTCCACGACCTCCCCACATGAACGTCCCCGAACTTCACTCATCCCACTCGTTCATGGGATTTCTAGTACTGATGTTCCCCATAATGTGTCCCTTTCTAGTACTGATGTTCCCCATAATGTGTCCCTTTCTTGTTCTGATGTTCCCCATAATGTGTCCCTTTCTAGTACTGATGTTTCCCTCAATGTGTCCCTTTCTAGAGCTGGTGTTCGTTCTCCTCAATGTGTCCCTTTCTAGAGCTGGTGTTCCCCTCAATCTGTCCCACTCTCGTGCTGTTGTTCCCCAAAATGTGGAATGAAGAAATATTCTTGCTGGTCGGCGGGATCTCATGTCGATCTGCGTGGGAGGGACGTTCCATATGGGGAGCAATGGATGAAATTAACAGGACGTTGATCGAGGTATGCTAACCACTTCTGATATCGATTGGCAGACATCAAACAACAGCCTGTTAAATGTTTGTTTGTTTTTTTGTATACATTGTCGAGGCTCGTGTGAGAGCTAACACACAACGCACAGCAAGGGGGGCATGAAATGAGGGGCGGGAGTGGGAATGACAAAACAGTGGGGAACAGAGACATTAGGAGATCTGTGGAAGGGATAGGGATGGGGCGGGGAACATGGGGAATACAGGATGGACATTACAGGGACTTTCAGGAAGGAAAGCAGGGAATTTGAAGGAGGTAGGTTTGTGTGGATTATCGGGGATAGAAAAGATCGAGGATTTGGATTGGGGACGACAAGAGGTGGTGGTGAACAGCTGTTTTGAAGGCCTGGAGGGAAGAATGTGATTTATTAGAGTGAGGGAGTTTATTCCAAAGGCGGGAAAAAAGAGGAATGAAAGAGTGAAGGTGAGCAGTGATTCGTGATTTTGGTAGTTTTACCAGAAGGGGGTTGTTGGCGGACCTTGAGCGCCCTGCGGAAATGTGGTGGGGACAAATCACAGAGAGAGCAGGGGAGGCGAGGCTGGAGAGGAGAGGGTAGAAGACAGAAAGACCACCGATCAACCTGCGGTGACAGAGTGAGAGGCCCAAAGACTCAGCCTCATTGTGGGAGATGCCAATGATCCGAAATGCCTTGGTTTCCACAGCGTGAAGCCGAGAAAGGTGGGAGGCAGGAGCACCAGCCCAGAGGGGAGAGCAGTTCTCCATCAGGCTGCGGACGAAAGCTTTGTAAGTGGTCAGGAGCTCAGGTGGGCCGAGGAAGGACTTTGCACGATGGAGGATTCCCAGTCGGCGACTGGCTTTGGAGGCGAGGTTTGAAATGTGGCTTTCCCAGGAAAGGTCATGGCAGATAGTGAGACCCAGAAGCTTGAAAGAAAGGACTTCTTCCAGAGGATTGTTGAGAAAGTGGATGGGGGGGTTTATAAGCGGTCCTTTCGGAGAGACATGGTGAGAGTGTGAGATTTGTCCGGATTGAAAGACATGTTCCACGTGTTGGACCAGTTTGTGATTTTACCCAGATCTGTAGTGAGCGAAGAAGCTGCTGCTTGCCGGTCTGAGGGATGACCGATGGTACGGCAGAGGGTTGAGTCACCAGCAAAGAGATATAGAGGATTTTCCAGAGAGTCGGAGAGATGAATGTTTTACGAAAAAAAAGATGAAAAAAGAGAGAGAGAGAGATTTTATCCATTGTTCCCCTGAATGTGTCCGGCTCTCGTACGAGCGTTCCTCATAATGTGCGATGTTCCATCCACGTAACAACATTGAACGTCTCGTTCGCACAATCTGTCCGCTCTCCAAACTCCAGCAGCACCTTGGAATGTACCTGTATCACCAGGAGCACGTCGCTCAAGCATCCTCCGAAGAAAACCAGCAAGGACCCAATTATCAAATCCATCCAACCGAAACACATCGGTTACCAATCACTACCTGGTTCACGAGTAACCGATGTCCGATGTACGACTCAAGCCTTGGATGTTGACAAGATGACTTCTCAAGTATTACCCGCATGACAATTCCGTGTCTCGCGACCACGGAGGGAATGTGATCACGTGACAATCATTCCAGTCATTTCCCTCAACCTGACCAGCCGCTGGTATCCAGCAGCCGTTCTTGATCCAATCTGATGAGGATCGATTCCGCACATACCACGGAGCCAATGCGTGACATGATGTCTCAAGTTGTGTTGTTGGGACGGTGTGGCATGGTTCTTGTGCGTTTGCCATTGCTGGTACTTGTGAAGTGGAACGACATGGTTTTCATGCTGTTCTCAAGATTGCTGTTACGCAGGTGCAGGTTACCTGTTGTTGCCAACAACGTCGAACGTGCATCCGTCGAGATGTTTGTTGCGGTGGCACAGCCCGCAAACATTCAAATTGTAAATGTTTTTTTTTACTGCTATTGCTGATATTAATTGTATAATTATGAATAATCGCAACATGACGAGTGAAATTAATTTATATAAATTGTTCCAGAAGTATGATGTACATCTGCAGTGAGTCAGCGAAATTGGTCGGGAATTGTTTTGCCCAGAAGAGTGACGCGCACATGTAAGGCTTGTTGTGACCCACACTTGATGTGTGATCCTCGTTACCCCTGGCTTCATGTTTGTTGCATCATTTCACACTGCTCGTACTTTTTCAAAGACCTCTTGGCTCAACTCTTTTTCTTTCTTTCTTTCAATGAACGAATAAAGCAAAAGCGTTTCAATCACACGAGGTGCACAAGAGTGGTGGAATTCCCTCTCCCCTCTCACTCTCCCCTCTTCTCTTCCCAGATTCCCAACTTCAATCCATATATCTCCCTTCCGCTCCAACTCTACCATCTTCTTTTACCCCCTTTGATTTTTCCCACCTAAACCTATGTTAGGCAGAAAACAATAGTTAGGAAAGAGGAGAGACAGGTAGACCTGTGAGGAGCCCCAATACGAGAGCTTCTGCACCTACTCGTGGAGTTGCCGTGGCTCCTGCCAACTGTCCCAACCATGGTCGGGACTGCCATACAGGAACCCGAGCCATTCTTCAACTTACACTGTGGCATCTCTCAGGAGGTCTGCGGAAGAGGCAGGCTTTTCTGGAAAGGTTGCCTCCTTTCACCACCCATTGCCAACATGAATCCACATGTCCAATGAGACCAGTTTTGCCGTTTTCTGCAGATGGTGCCAAGTCAAGAAGTAGATCCAGGTGTTGTCCCCTAAGATAGGTGGCTGACCTCCTCATCTCTTTTTGATAGTTGGTTAGCTTTAGCCACAATTAGGGGTTACTGCATGGCTATTGTGATGATTCACAAAGGTTTTCCGGATGGTTCTTCAGTTTCTGTCCAGACTTACCAGGTCCTTTTTGAAGAGGCCTCCATTGAAACAGCTGGTTCCTTCGTGGAGTCTGCCCTTGGTTCTACAGGCCTTGACTCAGGTACCGCATAAATCTTTCTGGGCTGCATCTTTACAGCATTTGTCGGAAGAGACAGCTTTTCTCGTGGTTATAGCCTCAGGACAGAGACGCAGAACCATCCAGGCTCCAACCATGGCCAGCAGCCACCTTCGGTTTTGTGGAACCGTGGTTGTGCGTTTCATCCATCATGCTAATTTGTTGGCTAAAAACCAAGGACAGGCCACAGTCTCATTGGAGGTCGTCCTGCCAAACCTGCAATCTGACTCCACTGAGAAAAACTGGTGTGCCACGCAGGGCACCACGGCGTTATTTGGATCGTACCGATCAGGGAGTCCTTAAAACGTTTCGAATCAACTGAATTTAAAGGTGAAGGAGGCAAAGGTCTTCTCTCCGTGATAAGGTGTCACGAAACAAAATTTTAAAAAACGACCACAAGGGTTCCTCCTTTATTTACTTTTGACATTGTTCTCAACAAACGGGGACAGGAACAATTAACGCAGGCAAGATAGGCCAAATGCCCTTCTCATGCGTCAAAGTTCCAGGTGTATCTCCATGTAACATTGTGAAGAACGGGAAGAGATGGGGAGGAGAGGACAGAGAGTTTGGGGTGAGGGAGTGTGGACTTGGAAGAGGGAGATTGAGACGTTGGGAAGGATTGAGGACTTGGGGTTGGAAGGGGGGTTGAGGCAGTGAGGGAGACGTGAATGGATGATCGCAACAGTCATGTGCACATGATAGCAGCAGGTCTGTGTGTACAATTGCGGGAAGAATGATCACGTGTTGATGGAACTGAAATGACAATCATTGGTGAAACAGAGAAGTAGAATTGAGAAACTTTCGAAGAGTTATTGTTTGGATATTCCAGAAAGTCTCAATCGCTTGGTCCTCGGGTCTATTGAGGAGTCTTAAAAACGTTCCGAAGAAACAGTGGATTTGAAGGTGAGGGAGGCAAAAGGTTTCCTCTCAGTCATGTGGTCTCATGAAACAAATTTTAAAAAGGCGACAAGGGTGGGATTCGAAGCCACGTGTGCAAAGCACAATGGATTAAGCAGTCCATCTCCTCAACCACTCGGTCACCTTGCCCACACTTCTGTTTGTTGATCACAGATCAATGAAAGTGAAATGTAGTCACGTGGTCATTTCCAGGCAAGTTGATTCTTGACACCATCAGCGAATTATGATGAAGGTGTTTCAGGTTACAATTGTGGGTGACGTCAGGTCACCTGTCAAAATCCAAGGAGTGAACAGCGGACATACATACATACGTGATCACATACACTTGCTCCATTATTTAAGGATGAGGCAATTACTATCCCACGCGTAATCGAAGCAAAATGTGGGATTCAGCAATTCGTTCACTTTGTCTGTCTGTCTACGCACATCAGTTTATGATCGATGAACAACTTCATTTCGATTGAATGTTTTATTTTGAGCATGAGTCGTTTAACAGAACTTTCGCTATGGATTTGACCCGATCGCACACGCGCAAAGTTGAGTGAGATTTTTTTTTTTACTCTGTCTGTCTGTCTTGCACTCAAACAGAATTGAAAATCATTCCAAACAAGAAACTCCTGTTTTTAAGGATGTTATAAAGAACACACACAACAGGCACGAAGAGCTGATGCAACGTGTTAAAAACACGCTTCATCAATGGCACTGAACTTCCGAACAACGTTTTTTTTTTTCAACAACTTTAAATATCTTCATTTTATTACCCTTGCCGAAGGAGAGTGGGATTTTTATGACGTCATCGGTGCTTTCGTTATGACATCATAACTGCATATGTAGAATGCAACATCAGAACAGTATTAAAAATTTTGAGGGTCATCTTGGAATAAAATGGTCCACAAAAAAAAAATTGATGCCGTCATTGGACAACCATATTGTTGTTTTTTGAAACCTTCAAAAATCTTCTTCTCTGAAGTGGCTGAACAGATCGCGGTGAAACTATTGTGACCGCCTCTCCATGTGGAACGAAAGGGTCACACATATGATGCAATCGGTCACATGGTTTGACAGCCATATTGGATTTACCCTAAAACCCGTAAAAATCCTCTTCTCCACAACGGTTGGACACATCGAGGGGAAACTTCACACAAATGTTCCCCAATCAGTGGGTTTACAAGTTTGTTCAGGAATAATTGATAGGTCACACGGTTTGGCAGCCATATTGAATTAAATAAAAAATATTAAATAATGTTTCCTCTGAAACCACTTAATCGATCGATGTGAAACTTCACAATTATGATCTAGTGGTGAAAGTGAATACATGTTTTAACTTTAAACTTGATCGGACGTATGGTCTGACAACCAGAATGATTTAATTTTTTTGATCTGGGTTCTTTTTTATTTTTATTTATTTATTTATTTTTTGAATGAGGCTCACTTGGCTGTTCCTGGATGGGTTTGAGGGTAGAGGAGTAGCAGCTGAAATGTGAATCCTATTCAGGTTCCTCTTGATGACTTCATCTTTGCTTTTTGTGTGTTCGGGTTCTTTCTGACGACTTTGATGCAGGACTGCACCGATTTGGTCTTCAATTTGATTTGAATTTAATCCCATTCTGAATTCAATTGAATAATAATGTCATGGGTCAGGGTCAGGTGTCCGATCAAAGCGGGACGTTCTTGGTACCCGGTCATCACTGCCAGCAGTTATAAAGTGGAAGTTCGAGTTATGTCTCTTATTAATTATGTAACACACCAGTACACAAACACCACACACACACACACACACACACACACACACACACACACACACACACACACACACACACACACACACACACACACACACACACACACACACACACATTTTACCTGAAATGGTGACACCACGTGTGTTAGTAGATGGACGTGCAGTGGGGTCTTCACACCTGATCGACCCATCACGTGGTACACTATGTAGTTGTGATCAAACACAAGTTAGTGAAGGTTGGTTATTGATCATTCATTCACTTAAGCTGTTATCAACAAATTAGTTCCGTTGAAATGAAAGATTTAAATCATTCAAACAAAACCCTCATCACGTTTCACTCGTTCAAATCAAATTTTTAAATTACTTCCCCGTTAATTGATTCCTTTTAAAGATGACGTTTGAAAGGGTTCACACGGGTTCACCTGGCTCATCCCTGATGATCACCTGTCCGTTTGACAGTTCACCATCAATCATGGACAATGAGGCTTTGGATTCAGTGAAACATTTTAATTGTTGCTTTCATAATTTGATTGAAGTAAAACGGTAATTAATATGAACTTCACATTAATTACCTCCAGTCGGACGCACTCGAGACGCGTCTCCACTTAAGCACCGTCGAGGGATGTGAACAGCTGGAGGTGTTGTTGTTGTTGTTGTTGTTTGAAATGTTTGTAGAGGAATGTTTGAGTGTGTCGGGTGCAGGGGAAGGTTTGAATGTGTGGCCATGATGTTCCTTGGGATAGCCACATTTCCAAGCTTATGAGGGGGAGGAGGGAAGAAAACTGGAGGTGTGTTGAGTGCGTGAGAAGGAGGTGCAAGTGTGATGCAGAAGAGGAGTGAAGGAGTGCGGATCAGTACGGCGCACGTTGGTAAATGACACGAAGTTTGAGCGGAAAATGGCGCACGTATACTAATGAGGCTGCTGTGGTGTACGTTCCCGACTCTCTTTGGGTAGCTGGTGTGCGTGAAGAGGTCACAGTAAATAATAGGTGAAAGAGTTGGGGATTGAAGACCGAACTAAAAGCCCTATATGACGCACCTTGTCCCATAGACCCACTCGACGTCATAGAAGGATCAACCGGATGAATCCCAACACTTCCTGTTCATTTATAATTTAATAATAATAAAATAACTCTGTCGGGGCCCGCTATATGTTGGGTTCCATTGCCTCGGGAGGGAAGTGCCGCTTTACAGAACCACAACAATGTTTTCATTCACGGACGCTTTCCCACGGTTCTGTGATTTTTCCCGGTGTATCGGCTTTCCCGGTGTATCCCCATCCACTTTTCAACAATCCTCTGGAAGAAGTCTTTTCTTTCAAGCTTCTAGGTCTCACTATCTGCCATGACCTTTCCTGGGAAAGTCACATTTCCAACCTCGCCTCAAAAGCCAGTCACCGACTGGGAATCCTCCGTCGTGCTAAGTCCTTCCTCGGCCCTCTTGAGCTCCTGACCACTTACAAAGCTTTTGTCCGTAGCCTGATGGAGTACTGCTCTCCCCTCTGGGCTGGTGCTCCTGCCTCCCACCTTTCTCGGCTTCACGCTGTCGAAACCAGGGCATTTAAAATCATCGGCATCTCCCGCAATGAAGCTGAGTCTTTGGGCCTCTCACTCAATCACCGCAGGTTGGTCGGTGGTCTTTCTGTCTTCTACCGACTCCTCTCCAGCCTTGCCCCCCCTGCTCTCTCTGCGATTTGTCCCCACCACATTTCCACAGGGCGCTCAAGGTCCGCCAACAACCCCCTTCTGGTAAAACTACCAAAATCACGGATCACTGCTCATCTTCACTCTTTCATTCCTCTTTTTTTCCCGCCTTTTGAATAAACTTCCTCACTCTATTCTTTCCCATTCTTCCCTCCAGGCTTTCAAAACAGCTGTTCACCACCACCTCTTATCTTCCCCATCCAAATCCTCGATCTTTTCTATCCCCGATAATCCACCCAAGCCCACTTCCTTCATTTCTCCTGCTTTCCTTCCTGAAAGTCCCCGAAATGTCCATCTTCTCTTCGCCATGTTCCCCGTCCCATCCCCATCCCTCTCCCTTCCACAGTTCACCTAATGTGTCTGTTCCCCACTGTTTTGTCCCTTCCACTCCCGCCCCTCTTGTCTCATGCCTCCTTGCTGTGAGTTGTGTGTTAGCTCTCATACGAGCCTCGACCAAGGTATACAAAAAAAAAAAAAAAAAAAAGACAATTTCGCAGTCATGAATCAATTAACACATTATAAAAAAAAGCCATTGTTATAGTGATACATTGTCCATCCAATTATCAAATAATTAAAAGCTTCATGGAGTATATATATATATATATATATATATATATATATATATATATATATATATATATATATATATATATATATATATATATATATATGTGATCGATACATGTGTATGAATCTAAATTCCTGTAATTAATTCGAATCAACTTTAAAGGAATATATTTCTTATAATTATTGTTGTGACTGCAAAGTGTATCATCAATTGGAGATAAACTTCAAGTATTTATTTATTTGCCTTGATAAAGCTCGGTTAAATAGTATAGTTCAGCACATTCTGGTGACTTGTGAAATATGAGACGTGTTTACTTAGCTCAGCAAAGTTTTGCAAGGCTCTTTTACTGTGGCTCTGAGTGTCAGCAACTTGTTATATTTTTTAAAGAAGCATTTAGCTTCGAAGTTCAATTAATTCTCAGAACAGAGCATATTTAATGTGCTACCATAAACAAAGATCCAAAAGTTGGATTTCACTTTTACAATTTCCTCCTCTTGTCCTATAAAGAACAATATCACATTTTAAAATTTGGAAATCTTCAATTCAAATTGATATTAGGATCAATTTGTCTGTCATCAAGAACATACCCCATCCCTATGGGGAGAATTGAGACGAGTCAGCCTTTACCAGGTGTTTCCTGGGAGCAGGGTAGTGTCACGACGATACCTCATAGGCCGCCTCTCCGTTGAGATCTCGCCCGTCACTGGTAGTTTAGTCAGTCGTAGCGTACCCTTTGATGAAAGATGAAGACAGGCAGTCAACACGAGACCACCAGTGCGGATGGACCGCTCTTTGCTCTTAGGACTGTAACTATCAATCCTCCCAGGAAGTGTCATGATGCCCTGATTGCAGAAGAGATGTCCAATAACCCCAACTTGGGTTATACAAGATCATAGGCCTCCAATTTCATAATTATCATCATTATTAGGAATTGTTTGAATGTCGGATTTAAACGACATTAGTTTACAATTAAAATTGAAATTTTTACTCAATTTTGAATGTAATTTACATGGGGAATAGAAGCAGTATGAATGTACTCAGAGAGCGCAGAGCCTATTAATAGAAGCACATTAAATGTCGAACTTGTCTGAAGTGTAAAAGGTAAAGCAATATATTTTATATTTTTTTCAGAATTCCTCAATTTCAATCACATTGAATTTGAATCATCAATTGAATCACATTGAATTGAAGTCAGGCCATTTTCAGCTTTCTCTTTATCCTCATACAAATCTTCTATCTCAATGTGGTGAAATCCCTCAAAGGTCTCTTCTATTGTTTCCTGGGTCATTCCAACCCCTTTAGGTTCTGAAACCATTAGCTGGGTCACATATTTCATCCTGCATTTTGTTAATAATATTGACAAGCACTTCACAATCACAACAGCAATGATTAACATGAATCCAATGAAAATAAACTGTTATGTAGAATCTTTGCTCCCAGAGCACCAAATATATATTTTTCTTTTTTTTCGTCTACACATTGACGAGGCTCGTATGAGAGCGAACACACAATGCACAGCAAGGGGGGGGCATGAGACAAGAGGGGCGGGAGAGGGAAGGACAAAACAGTGGGGAACAGAGACATTAGGAGATCTGTGGAAGGGAGGGATGGGGCGGGGAACATGGGGAATACAAGATGGACATTACAGGGAATTTCAGGAAGGAAAGCAGGGAATTTGAAAGAGGTGGGTTTGGGGTGGATTAACGGGGGTAGAAAAGATCGGGGATTTCGATGGGGGATGATAAGAGATGATGGTGAACAACTGTTTTGAAGGCCTGGAGGGAAGAATTGGATTGAACAGTCAGGGAGTTTATTCCAAAGGCGGGAAAAAAGAGGAATGAATTTTTTTTAAGCTAGACCCTTCAGCGAAGACCCAAATTCCCATCCCTTGTTATGGTATTTAGCTCTCTTCATATCCTACATAACAAGACCCTGCCCATCCAAATGGTAACTATGGATGTCCCGTGTCCACATATGAAGTCAGTATTATTTAAGGCTGGCTGGGGTTTGGTGAGGTTATCTACTCTTATATCTATCCTTAACCCGGTGGTCAGTCCTTCAATTGCCACCCTTTCTTTAAGATGTTCAGCATGATGTTTACATGTTGAGTTACCGAAGTAAGGTCCATCGCCTTTCCGACGAACCAGCCAAACCATTCCTATTTCTCTGTTCATAACTTCAAAACGTGGTGGGTGTACCTTCAATTCTTCCATATTTGTTATTTAGACTGTACTTAAGGATAGTACTATTCCTTATAATCAGTCCACCTGTATCCCCCCCTCTTTTCCATTTATCTTTTTCCCCTAAATTACCCCTTGTGTTTTTTTAACTCCACTCAAAGTTGGGTTACTCTGTCTACGTACCAATAATCCACATATGAGGGGCCAAGAGGGGCCCCTCTTGGCCCTCCTAACCCCTGCTTGGATGAGTGAGGAAGTTGTGAACAAACTCAACATTTACTCTTGTTCATACTGTTAGCATGCTGTAAAGATATTGCTCAGAAAGTGTTCAGTGGATCTGATACTGTATCGCACGTACTCATCGAGGGCACGATTCCCCGATAAGGCGACCACGTGTTGCCAGGTAAACTTACTGCAGTCAGACGAACACTGGGTCACGTGGTTTTATTGGCGTTTGCGGTCGATTCGCGACCCGCCGTGACACGAACTTATTTGTGTGTGACAGTCTTGATTCGCAGTGAGTCTGGGGAGAAACCATGGATATCCCCTCCCTCATAGTATCCCCACAACCCTGGGTCCTCAACAATATATTTGATTCGATGTGAATCACCCTCTCCATCCTTGTGTGGTTTTTATTGTTGATGATGTGAATCACTCTCTCCATCCTTGTGTGGTTTTTATTGTTGACGATGTGAATCACTCTCTCCATCCTTGTGTGGTTTATAGTGGGTTCGGAAGAATTCTACCTCCACGGGTTAAAACCAGAACATTCAGGAATTCTTTCTGGTTTTGTGCTTCGGGACAATTCGATGATTCCTTATCGAGATGATTCGAATGAACGTGTTCCTCTGAGAGATCTGATGTTTGAATTATTCTATTTGGGATCCCAAATAAGACATATATAAGTAATGTTGTTATGATTTGTGTGTTTTTTAAATCTTGAAGTTTATTATTTTATTTTTTTTGGAAGTTGTTTTGTAAAAGATTTCTTCAATGGTTCATGGAAGTGAATCTGAGTGCTTTCGTCTGAGGTATTCAATTACATTATTATCCAGTGGCTTCATTGTTCATTGTTTATTTATTTATTACAGATTCATCCAACAAAATGACTTGGAATATGGATTTCATGTTTTTACATTCTTCAATAAAATTAGGTGAAAGTCAGAAGTCTTCCATTCGCTGTTTCCAATCCTGAAGGTCGGCCTTGCAGCGATTGTACTCCTCCAATATTGCTTCCAGCTTCTCATCACAGGTTGGGTCACCACTTAAGAAAACCATTTCGGTGGTCTGTATGTGGCTCTCCACTAAAAGAGGGTCGGGGGCCAGGGCAAGACATTTGTAATCCAACCATTGTGACGTAGTACACTCCCCTGAATTACCCCGACCCTTACATATCCCTCTCTTCACTTAGCTTCCCCCAAAACTACGACTTCCCTGATATAGCCCTCCCCTTACATATCCCCCCCTTACACAACCCTCCCTTCACTTACCTCCTCCTGAACTTACCCCTCCTCTTACATACCCCTTTCCTTACTTACCTCTTCCCTTATATATCCCTCCTCTTACTTATCCCTCCTCTTACTTACCCCTCCTCTTAATCATCCCCTGTTACTTATCGCTCCTTTCACTTACCTGCCCCTAAACTTACCCGTTCCCCTGCCTGTCGTATCTGAACTTCGTGCATTTTTTTTCCTTTTCCTCCACAATCCCTTACGCTTCATTTTTCCCCCCTCTTCACCTCCTCCCCACACAAGTCCTTGAGACGTGTGTGAGACCTTTAAAAAACATTAACGTTGAAGTGAAGACCAAAGTGGTTGACAATAAGTACTCTCGATCTCGAGCTCTTCCCTTTACCCCTCTTCCCTGGGTTATTCTCCTTCATAGTGAAGTTTTTGGTGAAGTTGTTAATAATTAATTAATTGTTCGCTCCCTTTGCGGCTCTTCACCACATCCACTTACGGGTCCAACGTTCCCGCTCGAAGACGCCACAAATGGAGCACGTGTGTTGAGAAAGATGATGAGAGTGAATGGAGAGACGGAGACTCACCTGAAATCTGTTGCAGGTTCTCGATGGTCTCGCTCAACTCTCTGTTGAGTGTGTTGAGGGTCTGCAGGTGTTTTGCAAACGGGTATTCATTTGGTTCCTGCCCACAAAACGGGTCCTTTCTCACTCAAGTACACATTCTTTCCAATGAATCCCACTTTACTTTTTTATATAAAGGTCTGTTTGTATCCCTTGAGGTTCATTTGTCTCTTGGGTACGCGAATATGGAGGAATTTTAACCTCCAGCTCCATACAATTCCCCTTTCTTCCCATCCCTCTCTCCTCTCCATTGTTATCCTCCCTTCTCAATTAATCTCCCCCAACAGCCCGGAGGTGCCGGTACGTCATAAATATATGGACTCCATGTGTGACGTCATTATTGTTTCGACGCTTCACTTTTCGGTCGCACTCACAAATTGAGAGCTGCGAGGATATGACGAAGAGAGCCTGATATGAATTATGATGAAGATCGAACAAAGAGGTTTTTCGTTCGTCTCGCCTCCTCCAGAGAGGTCATTCATCAGCTCCAGCGCGAAGTAGGCCGCATGTTCTGACACCGCCCTGGACACTCGCCGCCATGTTTTCGGCCGCCAAGATCCATTTCTGGATGTTTAAATTGAAGGTTCAACATAAAATGTCCTCTTTGGAAACATAATGTTAGTTTATCGTCTTTTTGCTGAACACAATTGTCGTAAAAGTCCATTATTCCGACATTCAGTGGAGCGTATCCACGTAGGCCTAGCCCTAGGCCTACGTGGATTACGTAGCCGTGTGTAGGCCTAGGCTAGCGTGTGTAGGCCTAGGCTAGAGTGTGTAGGCCGAGGCTAGCGTGTGTAGGCCTAGGCTAGCGTGTGTAGGCCTAGGCTAGCGTGTGTAGGCCGAGGCTATCGTGTGTAGGCCTAGGCTAGCGTGTGTAGGCCGAGGCTAGCATGTGTAGGCCGAGGCTAGCGTGTGTAAGCCAAGGCTAGCGTGTGTAGGCCTAGGCTAGGCCTACACACGCTCGCGCGTCGTGTTGACGGCCAACAAAATGGCGGCCACGCTCCACACGGCGGCTTCAGTCCAATGAGCTCAATTGATCGGCTTGTTCGCGCTCGAGTGTATGTATTACCTTTTTGGCTTCTTCTGAAACTCTCCTCAGGGGAGCTTCCTTCAGCATACGATCGCTCTCCGCCATTCCTCGTTCAAGCCTCACTCGATTATTACCACACGGCGGCAGAATCTTCCTCTTCACGGAAATGACCCGGGTGAAATGAAAGCGAGGGAAAAACCTTCAGAGTGTAGGCTTTATTCCACTTGATTGAAGCCGCTTCTACGGGCACATCAAGGGATACAGGTGCAGCAAGGAGTACAAATGTAGCAATGTATACATGTGCAGTAGATCACCGCAAAATAAATCAGCATAAGCACGGATTCCGGTATACTCTCAATTCTTACCATTCAACGAGCACCAAGTGGACCGCCGCCGTAAATGTCAATGCCCCAGGGACAATCCCCCCGACCGCGCGGAATCTCGGCTTTATCTATCCCGTGCGTGAGCCGCGCGACATGTGATCACGCGTCACGTCCTTCAATTCATCTCACCGGGCATTTCTCAGAACTACGGCGATCCACATATTGCACACCAACAGGTAGAAATGAATGAAAGGTCAAGGGTGTGAGGAATGAGCTTCTAAAATATTGCATTGTCGACGTAGGAGCAGCTTTCACAGATATCATCTGATAATCCATCTAGAATTCCAGCAATCTCTGTGTGTCTGTCTGTCTGTCTGTCTGTGACCGCCGTTTCTCAACAACCTCCCGTCCGATCTGATTGAAACTTGCCAGGAATATTGTTGGGGACGCACGGATGTGCCTTTTCAAGGTTTGATATGAATCGGACAAGCGGTTCCCAAGTTATGGCCATTTATCTGTCAACCAATGACAAGCCACGGTGCTAAGACGTCACAATTCTTCTTCTTCTTCGTTTGGTATGACTTCACAATCGACGCTGGGAACCTGAGTATGTGCCTTTTCAAGGTTTGATATCGTTCTTCATCCGTTTCAGCTGTTTCCCAAGTGTTTCCCAAGGTTTGAAAGCTGTTTTTTTCCCAAGGTTTGAATTAATTATTCAAATTATTCATTAATCCCAAAGTTTGAATTTTCCCAAGGGAAACAGCTGTTTCCCAAGGGTTTGAAAGCTGTTTTTTTTTCCCAAGGTTTGAATGAATTGTTGTGCTTGGTAGACATTTGTGAATACATTTACAGAGAGAGGGACGAGAGAGGAGGGGGAAGAGAGGAGGAGGGAGAGAGGGGAGAGAGGGGGCAAGAGAGGGGGTGAGAGGGGGAGAGAGGGGGCAAGAGAGGGGGCGAGAGAGGAAGGTGAGAGAGGGGAGGTAGAGAGGGGGTTGAGAGAGAGGGGCGTCACAATTCAAGAGAGGGGAGAGAGGAGGGGTGAGAGAGGGGGCGGGAGAGAGGGGGCAAGAGAGGGGAGAGAGGGGGCAAGAGAGGAAGGCGAGAGAGGGGAGGGAGAGAGGGGGCTGAGAGAGAGAGGGGGAATCACAATTCAAGAGAGGGGGAGAGAGGAGGGGGTGAGAGAGGGGCACGGGAGAGAGGATGTGAGAGTGGGGGCGAGAGAGAGAGGGGCGAGAGAGGAGGTGGAGAGAGGAGAGGGAGAGAGGGGGCGAGAGAGGGGGCGAGAGAGGGGGCATCACAACTCAAGAGAGGGGAAGAGAGGAGGGGGTGAGAGAGGAAGACGGGAGAGGGGGTGAGAGTGGGGGCGAGAGAGAGGGGCGAGAGGGGGGTGAGAGTGGGGGCGAGAGAGAGGGGCGAGAGAGGGGTGAGAGAGGAGGGGGCAAGACTAGGGGGGAGAGAGGGAGGGCAAGAGAGGGGACGAGAGAGGGGGGGCGAGAGAGAGAGGGGGCGTCACAATTCTTCTTCTTCTTCGTTTGATATGACGTCACAATTGACGCTGGGGACCTGAGTCTGTTTCCCAGGTGTTTCCCAAGTTATGGCCATTTATGATACGGTTAGTCCGATCGAATTGAAGCAATGCCCCAATCCAGTCGTCGTTTACGAAAGCAAAGGAACGAAGCTGCACATACTGGTATGCACCTACAGGCACGCACCTACGGGCACGCACTAGTAATCTAAAAAAAAGTCATTTTATGTCTGTCTGTCTGTTTGACTGTGAATGTGTGTGTGTGTGTGTGTGTGTGTGTGTGTGTGTGTGTGTGTGTGTGTGTGTGTGTGTGTGTGTGTGTGTGTGTGTGTGTGTGTGTGTGTGTGTGTGTGTGTAACATCAAGCACGCCAAAACTACTCTGGAGGGAGGGGAAGGAGTGGGGTGGGACAGGGAACAGGATGGCAGGAGGAGGGACCCGGCGTTGCCTGGCAACGGCAAGCCGGGTACCCCCACTAGCAGTATCATAACAATAATACAGTACGGTACTTAAAATAGATTCAGGGCACGTACCCCATGGGAGGTTGCCTCGCAACGCCTCTGATCCCAGGGATTCCATATGGAAATGTTCAGAAGAAGAACAAAAGGATTGTAGAATGTTGATATTAGAAAGCACGAGTGAACTTTCGTTTAAATTACAAGGTTACCTGTAAATAATGATGAGATTATTGTGTTTCATTGGATTGAAATGAATCGATGTCCGCCCACTGGCATCTTGGATCTCTCGCTTCCTCGGGCCGTGAATCTGATCTTCAACTCCTCTCCTTCTGTCGGAGCGAATGTCCAACCGAAACACCTTCACACGTTGTTGTGTAATCGTCTTCAATCCCTCTCACTTGAGGATGACGAATCACCATCGATGACAAGATGGCCGACACACCGGAAAACGGGACTGTGCATGGGCGTGGATACCGCGTAAGATGACGTCACTCGATGAACGGCCATCGATGAGCGATCGCCACTCTCATGTGATCTCTTTTTCTTATTGCCATGACTATATATATATATATATATATATATATATATATATATATATATATATATATATATATATATATATATATATATATATATATATATAAATATATATATATATATATACTTCAAAATTAAATAATAGCGAACGCAGTGAGCTTCATACTAAACGCGTGCACATGAGAGAATTGGATACAACAACAACAACAACACAATACCCCTGACATCCGTGTCGTGGCTCTGACCCTTTTGCTGCCGGTTGGTTTTAAACGCTGTGCGGTGTATAAACACAATTGGGTTTTATTTCTATCTTGTGAAGATTACTTAACGCGTGCACATGAGAGAATCGGAAACAACAACACAATACCATGGCAATTTGGAATCCGTGTCGTTGCCTATTAACCTTTTGCTTCCGTTTTTTTTGCTTCTGGTTATTTTTTGTTTCCGGTTTGTGTCATGGGGAATGATGCATGCCGGGAGATAAAGGCATCGTCCGAGACATGAAAGACCCAAATAATATCAGAGATGGTGTATATTTCCTCCACTGATTTTAATAAAGATATCTCCCGCATCATCAAAATATAATTTTTAATCGTGATTTACGTAACTTGATCGCTGATCCCGAATCCACGCCGAAGTAACCGGAAATTGCGTATACAGTTGTGAACAAGTTAGAGGGAAAGTCAGAAGTGAATGTGAGAATACTATGTTCGCTTCTTGTGTTTTTTTTTTTTTAGATGAGATCCTGTTCTAGGCGGTGTAGTTGTTGTTGTGAAGGTAATGTTGAGGTCATAGGTGAAGTCAGAAGCGAATGTAAGAAGAATTCTACATTCGCTTCTCGGCTTTGCCTATTCCATATTAACTATAACGAGGTGAAACCCCGTCACAGACGGATTCCGTTCCATGAGTCCAATATGACAACCAGTGGCAGCTCTTGTAAGAGCCGGATACCAGTCGATGTACTCCATGGCGTTACCTCATGAGGCCAACAAAACGTCCTTGCACACGACATTTTTGGTGAACACGACTCCTTGTGAAGAAGTCCCCTGATGTGTGCACGTGTCCACGTTGACGGACAAACACCATGTCAAAACTTCTCAGGTCACAGTACCGAGAAAAACGTGATGCTCCTGCTCGGTCAGGTCAGGTCAGGTATGGGAGCATGTGCCAGAACAGCGCGTCGCTGCATCCACTTTCCGCCAGTACTCCAGGGGCCTCCGTCTGGCCATCCCCCAGGCAGATGCCAGGCCCATCCCCATCTCCTTGAGATGATGGTCAACCTGTTGCAACCATGAGGCACGTGGTCGGCCCACTGGCCTCCTCCACTCATGAGACTCCCTCGCTGAGAGAATTTGGTGAGCAGGATCAGAGTCAGGAAAACGAGCCACATGTCCATACAGTCGCAACTGACGCTCACGGACTATGCAGGTAACAAATCTCATCCGAGTCTCTCTCAGCAACCGCTCGTTGGACACAAAATCCGACCAGCGATAGCCAAGGATTCTCCGAAGAGACCTGGTACCAAAGGAATTAAGTCTCCGTCTCAGATCCTTGGTCAAAGTCCAAGTCTCGCACCCATAGAGCAAGACTGGAAGTACCAAGGACCTGAAGACTCGGACTTTCTTCCTCCCGCACAGGTACCGGCAGCGCCACACCCCATGATCCAGTGAATCCATGACTCCCCGCCCGACCCAGACGTCTATTGACCTCTGACTCGCAGCCAGCAGAGACATGAATATCACTGCCAAGGTAAGTGAATCTCTCCACGACCTCAACATCCTCACCACAAACAGACACAGACAGGACAGCAGCATCCAAGATGTCAATGAAAGCCTGGATCTTAGTTTTAACCCAAGAAACCCGTAATCCCAACGGCTCCGACTCCTCATTCAGCACCTCGAGGGCCCCCAAGAGGATGTCTAAAGTCTCCGCAAAGATGACTGCATCATCTGCAAAGTCAAGGTCCGAGATCTTGACATTCCCAAATGATGCACCGCAACTTGATCTCTCCGACATCCTCCCTAAAATCCAGTCCATACAAGTGCTGAAAAGTGTGGGGGCAAGTACACATCCCTGACGAACTCCAGTAACAATTGGAAATAAGTCAGAGATGGTACCAGCACACTTCACAGCACTCTCAGTACCAGAGTAGAGTTCAGACATCAGATCGATCAGTTTTGGTGGCACCCCACGAAGACCAAGAATCCTCCAGAGGACATCCCGATTCACTGAATCGAACGCTTTACAGAGATCAACATAGGCTGCAAGCAGCCCCTGCCGAAACTCTCGTCTGCGTTCGGTGAGGACACGAAGTGCAAGGATACGGTCAATCGTTGACCTCTTTGGTGTAAAGCCTGACTGCTCTGGACGCTGGTGCTCAAGCAGATGGTGGCGAACCCTATCAAGTATTATCCGAGCAAAGACCTTGCCCGGCACTGAGAGCAGCGTCACCCCTCGGTAGTTGTTGCAGTCTTGGCGATCACCCTTCCCTTTCCAGAGAGGGACAACAAGGCCCCTCTTCCAGTCAGTTGGGATGATGCCTGTGTTCCAGGCAGAGCACAAAACTGCATGCAACGACACGAGTGCAGCATTTCCACCAGCCTTGAGAAGTTCAGCATGGATGCCACAAATCCCTGGAGCTTTGCCCCGTTTCAACTGGTTCACCGTAGCCCGTGTTTCCACAAGCGAAGGTGGACCACAGTTGATGCGAGGGTCAGCAACAGGGATTGTAACACCCTTGACGTCCAACTCGACAGTTGGGGGATCAGCCTGGTACAACCGCTCAAAGTAACCGGCCCAGCGGGCCTTCACTTCAGACTCCTCTGTCAAGAGCCTACCACTCTCTGCTCGAACTGCAGTGCTCCGAGGGATGGGCTTGGATGAACGTAATGCGCGAATTTCCCTGTAAGCGGGACGAGAATCACCTGTCCACAGGTGATGCTCTACCCCCTCACAGATTCCTCGCACATAGGCCTCCTTGTCCACCCTCAGTGCACGTACAGTTTTACGCCTCAGCTCCCTGAACAGCTCAGCTCTGCCACTCAGCCTGGCCCTGCGACTCTGGTCAATGGTATCCAGTGTCCCTTGAGAGACAAAATTCTTCTTTGCCCTGTGGTGAGCTCCAAGGCATCCACCGGCAACATCAAGGACGGTGGTCTTGAAGGCGCTCCACAACTCTTCAGGACCCCCCAAAGCACCCAGACCCCCCAAGTGTCCACTCAGCCTGTTCGCAAACTCCTCAGCTACTCTCTCATCCCTGAGCTTGGCAACATCCAGCCTCGGCTGGGATGGTACCATTCTCCAGGATTTAAGGTGCAGCTTTAGAGTTGCTACAACAAGCCTGTGGTCAGTATTGAGGAACTGAGCACTCCGGTAGACCCTGCAGTTCTGGATCATCCTCCAACGACCGTCAATGAGGACATGGTCAATCTCCTTTGCCACACCGCCAGCGTTGGAATACGAAGTCCAGCGATGAGCTTGTGGGCGCTGAAACCATGAACCAGCCACCCTAAGTCCATGACTTCTTGCAAAGTCAAGGAACTTAGTGCCATTCTGGTTCATAGTTCCTGACCCATGGGGACCAACACAACCTCATAACCATCCCTATCAGTTCCAGTCGATGCATTGAAATCCCCCAAGACTAGAAGTGTATCTCTTCTGGGGCACTGATCAACCACAGACTCGAGTGTGGCGTAGAATGCATCCTTCACGGTGAGATCACTCGCCTCAGTCGGAGCATAAACAGAGACCAGGGAAATGACACCTAAGGAGTGACGAATCCTTAATCTCATAATACGCTCGTTGACCGGTGTTACCTCAATTATCATTGGGGTCAGCTTAATGGACACAGCTACAGCAACTCCTTGGGTATGGTAACCATCAGAGCGACCAGACCAATAGTAGGTGTAACCACCCACCATTATCTCGCCGCAATCCGGTCTCCGAACCTCAGAGAGAGCTGCAATCCCGATGTCCAAACGCTTGAGCTCAGATGATAACAGAGACAGGTGATCATCCTCTCTTAGGGATAGGACATTCCAGGCACCCACCCGAAGGGACCGCCTCAGGTTAACCCAAGGAGACCGCCGTCTGGTGGACGACACCTCAGCACCACTCCGACACACTCTCCCGCAATCTGACCCAGGGATGTTACCCCGTGGTTTCCCTCCTATCAAAGATTGGGGGTCCCGAAGGCTTTGCCCCAATCCCATCATCCGGTGAGCTGCCCTGCGAAGGGAAGCTGCACAGGAGGTACTCCCACGGAGTGGGTTTTCAGATTTTTTTGCGTTTTTGCGTTTTGCGGAATGAAGGGTTTTACGGTGGCCGGAGTGCAAATCTTGCCACCAACCCCCTAATAAGAAGTGACCCAACTGCAGGAGGACGTCCGCAGACACAGTTGGGCACTAGATATGGATGGCCGTTGGCTCACAAGGAGCTCCTCCGCCCTTTGACAGGTTTTGTTTTTAATCCTGCTGGGTGTCCATATCCAAACACCCTCCTCACCAGAAAACCTGGTGGGGGAGACAGTTTAGTCGCCAACAACCCGACCATGGAACAGGTTAGTACAGGTTTACATGGTACCTGCAGCAGGTCACAGATCGAACCTGACCTGACATAAACCTGACCTCCTCCCGCTCGGAGGCGCACAAAATTGGTCCTTCAGTATTAATATATAGATATGTAAAAATATAATCCCAACGGACTCAGGTGGGACTTGAATACAACAATCCTCAGCTTCGGAGGCTGACGCCTTATCATTTAGGCCACTGAGTCTGACGTGGAGATTTCCCTCCATTTTCCTCTTCATGAAGGAGAACCTCAGGATGAAGAGAATCGCTCCATTCCTGCTTCATGTCTTGCTGTTTTTACAAGTGACAACCAGGAACAGGTGCACTTAGCACCTGCAAAGGTGGAGGGAATATCTGACTGTGAACTTTGACTCGTCACTGACAAATAGATCCGAATGACGTCGGTGCTCGACACACTTCTTCAAAAAGGTGTGAATCTGAACTCACCCTTCCGTGTGTGGTGTACCCCTCTCAATCCCGGCACGTGTGCTGGGATCACCACGTTGTTGCACGTCCATCTGGCGATACCTGCTCGTTCTGGAGGTTCACCTGCCGTGTCCACCTGTGGAATTCGGATGGGTAATTCAGCGACCTAATCTCTCTCTGTGCCCTCCCCCCTGTGCCTGCATCTCATCGTGTTTCCATCTGTTGCTCCATCACCGGTTGATCTCTCTCTGGAACACCGCTTATCCCAGAATTCCCCGTCGCAGGAACATTCTGACGTTGACACTTCTTCACATGTGAAGTGTTTCTGTCACAACAAACTCCCTCTGGGAACTGTATTGTCACGTTGATTCCAGCCATGGACACCACAGAGTAAGAGTCTGACAGGAAGGCTGTGTCTAGTTACCTTGGATTCTCTCATTTCGGCAACACAGGATCTCCTAACAGCACATCAGGCTCTTTAGCATGACGTCGATGATCAGCAGGCAGCTTCGCCAATCCCTCGTTCTCAGCATCCTTGTCTCGAACCTCCTGGTCAGTCAAGACATACTTCAGCTCAGGCATCTTGATGCGGATTTTTCTTCTGAACAACAGCTGTGCTGGTCTTTACCACGTGGTGGAGTGAGGTGATGCCCTGCATGTCACGACATATGATGTCCCTCCCTCCAGATTGAGCAATCTTCATTCGCTTCTCCATAAACTGGTCCTGACGTTTGACTTCACCATTTGCCTGTGGCCACTTTGGAGTCACGTGATGGTGATAGATGCCCACAGCTTGCTTGAAATCCGTAAAGGTCTGAGCAATGGTATGTGGCCGACAGTCTGAATAGAGAGTGGCCGGTGTACCGTGACTTTTGAAAATCTCTGTTGATGGTGCCAAGAGTTTATCTGTTGGAGTGGACCTCATGATTACATACTTGGCATCGCGACTGTGGGAGTCAATCACCATGACCGACTCTCCAAACAGTAGTGCACCCAAAAGATCGACAGCTACATCTCCCCAATGGTCCCACAGGAAGCAAATAGTGAGGGGAATTAGCTCCATTGTGGGCAATATCGTTACACGCTGGACAAAAGTGCCAAAATTTTTTTGTGGCTACCTATAGACATACTCAATAAAAAAATCCCATGCTCCAAAATATCGGACCATATTTTCATGTAATTATGGGTCAAAATCCAAGATGGCAGCCGAAAATTAATAAAATATCGATAAATAATTATAACCGCTAATATTGGTCGTAAAAATATGTGTAAAGTATCTATTTGTCGGTCATGATGCCCAGGGAGTCGATTGGAACCATCATATTTGTGATTAGATCATCAGGAACGAAGATAATGGTCACATGTAGAAAAAATATGGGTTGCTCGATATGAAAATTGACGGTTCGCGCTTCATGTTTTAATGACTTTTTTGTTACACTCAAATAAGTTGTGTACATGTTGACTATCATCTTTCCTTTATCATGTGTTTATTTGTAGGCAAATTGATATAATTTGATGATGCATATTTCACTTTGTCTAATGCCCTCAATAGAAGATTCATCTGGAAGTAATTGTATATTATGTGGCGGTTGGATAATGTTTATTTTCTTTGTTTCAGGTTGTAAACAGCCCTGAATCTACTGTTCAGTGAAACATCACACTATGGACTGGACAATTTGTGTCATTTGCCAGAACAGTAGATACACTTCACCTCTTTCGTGTCCAAAGAAAAGACAGAACTGCAATGCTGACGACGTCTATTAGGACTTTCTTGACAATGTCAGAGAGTTCGAAGAGATCGGTGCATTGCCGGTAGATGTTGATTTTGGCGAACATGGCACCCCAGAATGTTTTGCAGAAAACAACGCTTCTTGTCATCGGGCATGCCACCAAAAGTTTAATAAAAGTAAACTTGAACGAGAGCGGAATAAAAAACGTCAACAAGACGATGAAAAAGCTCCAGGTACCAGCGCATCCCAGCGATCAAAGCGACAGTCAACGGGATCAAGCAAGAACACTTGTTTATTCTGTGATGAGAGTGGCCCCAGAAACCTGCATGAATATGCAACGAAATGTGCAGAGAACAATTTAAAGTTAATGGCTAACGAAATGCAAGACGGCAAAGTACTTGCAAAAATACTATGTGGGGATCTGGTCTCAAATGAACTCAAGTACCATATAGAATGTCTGACAAAGTACCGAAATGATTATCGTGGTTACAGGCGACAGAATAGTCCAACAAGGGCCGACCAACGTGAGCTGAATCAACGAGCCAAAATGATCAATTCAAGAGTATTTGTTGAACTTGTAACGGACATGGAGGAATCTGCCGAGGAGGGGACGGACCTCTTCAATCTGTCAAACATACACAACATGTTTGAGAAAAGACTTGGGGACTTTGGCATTGATGACACTATCAATAAAACCCGGTTAAAAGAAAAACTCCTTAATCACTTCTTCCAGCTCGGACAAGGTGAGCAATCTGATGGAAAGAAAACATAATCCTGGCATTCCCAGCAGGCATTCAGCAACGACTCAAAGACACTTTCTTTTTCCATGATTATGACGAAGAAGCTCGGTTGTTTGCCAGAGTTGCCAAGATATGCAGGGAGGAAATCCTGAAAGAAATGAGAGCATTCAGTGGCGAATTCAACCCTGGATGTCAGCAGATGATTACGCCCAGTACAAGATTGTTAATGTCCATGCTCATCAATGGCCCAAATTTAGCAGGTTCAGTAAATGACTCCCAAGCATTCCTGACACTCACACAGCTCTTGGTTCACAACTGCAAGAAGAAAGGAAATGTTGAGAGAAAACAAGCAATGACGCCGACATAAACGATGCGAGGCGGGAGTTGTTCTCCAAGAAAAGCAGACCTCTTGAAAATATTCCACCAACTAAGGTACTTAGTATGAAGGGTATCAAGCAGAATGGTTGAATTAAATAGCAAGATTGAAATTTAGTGTATACCCAATCAGTTTGTCTTATATCAATGTACATACTACTTTGTTGCAGGATGCACTGGTACAACATGTCAAGAGAGTTATCCTTCAGGCTGGAATTTGGTCAGCAAGTCGGCAGGCCCACGTTATCATACCGTCGCCTGAAGCGTTTGGATGGAGTCTACAGGCTGACCAATGGGAACCAATTTGGATGACAATACCAGAAGCTGCAAAAGCTTGCACTGAACTTATCAAATGTGGCTGTAAATCCGAGTGTGGTTGTCGCATCTGCAAATGTATCAAATCTGGGCTGAACTGAACTGACATGTGTGGCTGAAATTGCGAAAATAACTAACTTGCTTCTGTTCATTAGTGTACATCATATACACATGTACATGATATAATGGTTCAGTTTTTATTAAAATATGTATCCAGCAAAGTATGTCTCAGAAACAAATCTGTCTCGCGAAACGTCAATGTTCGTATCGAGTGACCCATATTTTCTCTACATGTGACCATTATCTGAGTTCCTGATGATCTAATCCCAAATCTGATGGTTTCAATCGAGTCGCTGGGCATCAATACCTACAAATAGATAGTTTACACATATTTTTACGAGCAATATTACCGAAGTTATAATTATTCATCGATTTTTAAAATTTTTTGGCTGCCATCTTGGATTTTGACCCTAATCACATAAAAATATGGTCAGATTTTTTGGAGCATGGGATTTTTTTTATTAAGTAAGTCCATAGATAACCACAAAAACTTTTTGGCACTTTTGTCCAGTGAGTAACGATGTTTTCCCTTCTTCCCCTCACTAAATGTCCTTCGGACAGGCTGTTGTGGAGTCGGTCGACGAACAAGTTAACATCCATGGCAGGATTTGACATATTTCTCCACGTCTCTCTCTCTCTCCATTCTGGGCCACCACAATTTTGGCCTCAGGTTCTGTTTGGAACAAACAATCCCGAAATGAATTTTATGTGCTGACATCACCAGTCTTGGTCTCAACGTAGGTGGCACCACAATCCCAGTACCCCTGAGAATGCATTTCACAATTGAACGTTGGTCGTCTTGCACGGCCACACATGCCTTGGGTGTACAGTTCTCCCAATATCCAATTTTCATACTCTGTCTGACCTCAACTAACTCTGGATCATGGTCTGACTCTCTCCGAGAAAAACGTGACGTGACCGTGACCAAAAAAACGTGACCGAGAAAAACGTGACGCCACCGCTCAGACAAGCACAAAATTGGTCCTTCAGTATTAATATATAGACACAATGTTTCTTGTGACATTTTATGTGTCAAATTCACATTCTGAGGGAGTCAGCATGTGCAGAAGAGGGTTTTACATTGCAGACGCTATTTTCGAGGAGTGGAATTACACCTCTCAGCGGTGATGGTCTGTGGACGACAGACGTAATGACGTCAGCGAATGACCCATGATGTCATGACGTCCTTACGCCTCTCAGCGGTGACGTCACACATCGCCATGAAAACGAATGCAAAACGAAAAGTGTTTATTCTGCTTCAGAGTTGAAGGTTGACTCTTGCCACGATGTGCGATGCACTCTTGCAGGAACGAAGTTTCTTTCAGACCAGGTCACAGAACCGAAAAAACGTGACGCGACCGCAAGGAGGAGCACAAAATTGGTGCTTCAGTATTAATATATAGATATGTAAAAAGGTAATGCCAACTGACTCAGGTGGGGCTCGAACCCACAACCCTCAGCTTAGGAGGCTGATGCCTTATCCTTTAGACCACTGAGTCTGACATGGCAATTTCCCTCCATTTTCCTCTTCATGAAGGAGAACCTCAGGATGAAGATAATCGCTCCAGTCCTGCTTTCTGTCTTCCTGTTTTTACAAGTGACTGCCAGGAACAGGTGCACTTCGCACCTGCAAAGGTGGAGGGAATATCTGACTGTGAACTTTGACTCGTCACCGACAAATTGATCCGAATGACGTCGATGCTCGACACACTGCTTCAAAAAGGTGTGAATCTGAACTCCCCTTCTGTGTGTGGTGTGCCCCTCTCAATCCTGGAACGTGTGCTGACATCACCACGTTGTTGCACGTCCATCTGGCGATACCTGCTGGTTCTGAAGGTTTACAAGCCATGTCCACATGTGGAATTTGGATGGGTAATTCAGCTGCCTCATCTCTCTGTACCCCCTCTGTGCCCCCATCTCCTCGTGTTCCCATCTGTTGCTCCATCACCGGTTGATCTCTCTCTGGAACACTGCTTATCCCAGAATTCCCCATTGCAGGAACATTCTGACATCGACCATCATGGTCACGAACCTCCTGGTCAGCCAAGACATCCTTCAGCTCAGGCATCTTGGTGTGGATTTTCCTTCTGAACAACAGCTGTGCTGGTCTTTACCATGTGGTGGAGTGAGGTGATGCCCTGCATGCCGCAACATATGAGGTCCCTCCCTCCAGCTTGTGCAATCTTCATACGCTTCTCCAGACACTGGTCCTGACGTTTGACTTCATAATTTGCCTGTGGCCACTTCGGAGACACGTGATGGTGATAGATGTCCACGGCTTCCATGAAATCCATAACTGTCAGAGCAATGGTTTGTGGCCGACAGTCTGAATACCGAGTGGATGGTGTCTGGTGACTTGTGAAAATCTCTGATGATGCTGCTATCTGCTGCTGTGGTGGACCTCATGATTACATTCTGGGCGTAGTGACTGTAGTTGTCAATCACAACCATTACCGACTCTCCAGACGGTACTGGATCCAAAATATATACAGCTACATCTTCCCAATGGTCCCACCGGAAGTAACGTACTTCGGACAGGCTCTTCTGGATTCGGCCGACGAACAAGTTTGACACATTTCTCCAAGTCTCTGTCCATTCCCGGCCACCACACTTTTGTCCTCAGGTTTTGTTTGGTTCGAACAATCCCCAAATGAATTTTATGTGCTCACATCACCTGTCTTGGTCTCAATGTCTGTGGCTCCACAATCCGACGACCGCAGAGAATGCATTTCCCAATTGAACGTTGGTCATCTTGCACGGCAACATATGCCTTGGGTGGACAGTTCTCCCAATATCCAGTTTTAATACTCTGTCTGACCTCGTCGAACTCTGGATCATTGTCTGACTCTCTCTCTCTCTCTCTCTCTCTCTCTCTCTCTCTCTCTCTCTCTCTCTCTCTCTCTCTCTCTCTCTCTCTCTCTCTCTCTCTCTCTCTCTCTCTCTCTCTCTCTCTCTCTCTCTCTCTCTCTCTCTCTCTCTCTCTCTCTCTCTCTCTCTCTCTCTCTCTCTCTCTCCCTCTCTCTCTCTTTTGGGTTGTCATCGCTTGAGGGGTTGAATGTTCTGCCACAAATCGTACAAACAATTCTGCTTCCTTCTCCATTTCACCTCGAACCATCTTGATAGAGCATCCACAACATTTTTCTTTCCAGCAATGTGGACCAGCTTGTACCTGCATTGATGAAGTCTGTGGGCCACGTTGGCGCGGAGCGGGCACGTTGATCGGCGCTGATCGGACGCACGAGCGGGCATGCGGGACCCTCGGCCGGTCACCAGGGCACGGCATGGGGGTTTTGCGTGACGATTTCGTGTGCCAATTTCGGTGTGGGCGATTCATGTCATGTCGTGGGGTCGGAGCAGAATATTTCCGCTGTCTGAGATGACCATGCCGGAAACGAAGTGGTGCGGTTTCCGGCCAATGTTAGTGGACCACGTGAGCGGTCGGGGCCAATCGGAGCGCCCGATTCGGGTGATGACGGATCGCTTTGGGGTGGCCCACCGCCGGCAGGTCCGATAAAGGTTGGAGCGGTCCTTCCGCCTCTCTCTGGCCTGCCCTCACCTTGCTCTGCTCGACATCGCCACGACCCGCCTCCTGCTGTCTGGACTCTGCGCCTCTCTCGCCTCGCCGTCTCTCTGAGCCACACCAGGCTCAGATTGCCATGATCATGCACACTTCAAAATTAAATTATGAACCATAAAATGGAAAAATTTAATTCCAACCGACTCAGGTGGGACTCGAACCCACAATCCCCAGCTTCGGAGGCTGATGCCTTCTCCTTTAGGCCACTGAGCCTGACAGAAATTTCGTTCCATTTTCCTCTTCATGAAGGAGAACCTCAGGATGAAGGGAATCGCTCCATTCCTGCTTCAAATCTTCCTCATATGACAGGTAACTGCCAGGAACAGGTGCACTTCGCACCTGCAAAGGTGGAGGGAGTGTCTGATTCTGAACGTTGACTCGTCACCGACAAATGGATCCGAATGACGTCGATGCTCGACACACTGCTTCAAAAAGGTGTGAATCTGAACTCCCCTTCTGTGTGTGGTGTGCCCCTCTCAATCCTGGAACGTGTGCTGACATCACCACGTTGTTGCACGTCCATCTGGCGATACCTGCTGGTTCTGAAGGTTTACAAGCCATGTCCACATGTGGAATTTGGATGGGTAATTCAGCTGCCTCATCTCTCTGTACCCCCTCTGTGCCCCCATCTCCTCGTGTTCAAATCTGTTGCTCCATCACCGGTTGATCTCTCTCTGGAACACTGCTTATCCCAGAATTCCCCATCGCAGGAACATTCTGACATCGACCATCATGGTCACGAACCTCCTGGTCAGCCAAGACATCCTTCAGCTCAGGCATCTTGGTGTGGATTTTCCTTCTGAACAACAGCTGTGCTGGTCTTTACCATGTGGTGGAGTGAGGTGATGCCCTGCATGCCGCAACATATGAGGTCCCTCCCTCCAGCTTGTGCAATCTTCATACGCTTCTCCAGACACTGGTCCTGACGTTTGACTTCATAATTTGCCTGTGGCCACTTCGGAGACACGTGATGGTGATAGATGTCCACCGCTTCCATGAAATCCATAACTGTCAGAGCAATGGTTTGTGGCCGACAGTCTGAATACCGAGTGGATGGTGTCTGGTGACTTGTGAAAATCTCTGATGATGCTGCTATCTGCTGCTGTGGTGGACCTCATGATTACATTCTGGGCGTAGTGACTGTAGTTGTCAATCACAACCATAACCGACTCTCCAGACGGTACTGGATCCAAAATATATACAGCTACATCTTCCCAATGGTCCCACCGGAAGTAACGTACTTCGGACAGGCTCTTCTGGATTAGGCCGACGAACAAGTTTGACACATTTCTCCAAGTCTCTGTCCATTCCCGGCCACCACACTTTTGTCCTCAGGTTTTGTTTGGTTCGAACAATCCCCAAATGAATTTTATGTGCTCACATCACCTGTCTTGGTCTCAATGTCTGTGGCTCCACAATCCGACTACCCCAGAGAATGCATTTCCCAATTGAACGTTGGTCATCTTGCACGGCAACATATGCCTTGGGTGGACAGTTCTCCCAATATCCAGTTTTTATACTCTGTCTGACCTCGTCGAACTCTGGATCATTGTCTGACTCTCTCTCTCTCTCTCTCTCTCTCTCTCTCTCTCTCTCTCTCTCTCTCTCTCTCTCTCTCTCTCTCTCTCTCTCTCTCTCTCTCTCTCTCTCTCTCTCTCTCTCTCTCTCTCTCTCTCTCTCTCTCTCTCTCTCTCTCTCCCTCTCTCTCTATTTTGGGTTGTCATCGCTTGAGGGGTTGAATGTTCTGCCACAAATCGTACAAACAATTCTGCTTCCTTCTCCATTCCACCTCGAACCATCTTGATAGAGCATCCACAACATTTTTCTTTCCAGCAATGTGGACCAGCTTGTACCTGTATTGATGAAGTCTGTGGGCCACGTTGGCGCGGAGCGGGCACGTTGATCGGCGCTGATCGGACGCACGAGCGGGCATGCGGGACCCTCGGCCGGTCACCAGGGCACGGCATGGGGGTTTTTGCGGGACGATTTCGTGTGCCAATTTCGGTGTGGGCGATTCATGTCATGTCGTGGGGTCGGAGCAGAATATTTCCGCTGTCTGAGATGACCATGCCGGAAACGAAGTGGTGCGGTTTCCGGCCAATGTTAGTGGACCACGTGAGCGGTCGGGGCCAATCGGAGCGCCCGATTCGGGTGATGACGGATCGCTTTGGGGTGGCCCCCCGCCGGCAGGTCCGATAAAGGTTGGAGCGGTCCTTCCGCCTCTCTCTGGCCTCGCCCTCACCTTGCTCTGCTCGACATCGCCACGACCCGCCTCCTGCTGTCTGGACTCCGCGCCTCTCTCGCCTCGCCGTCTCTCTGAGCCACACCAGGCTCAGATTGCCATGATCATGAACACTTCAAAATTAAATTATGAACCATAAAATGGAAAAAATTTAATTCCAACCGACTCAGGTGGGACTTGAACCCACAATCCCAAGCTTCGGAGGCTGATGCCTTCTCCTTTAGGCCACTGAGCCTGACAGAAATTTCGTTCCATTTTCCTCTTCATGAAGGAGAACCTCAGGATGAAGGGAATCGCTCCATTCCTGCTTCAAATCTTCCTCAAATGACAGGTAACTGCCAGGAACAGGTGCACTTCGCACCTGCAAAGGTGGAGGGAGTGTCTGATTCTGAACTTTGACTCGTCACCGACAAATGGATCCGAATGACGTCGATGCTCGACACACTGCTTCAAAAAGGTGTGAATCTGAACTCCCCTTCTGTGTGTGGTGTGCCCCTCTCAATCCTGGAACGTGTGCTGACATCACCACGTTGTTGCATGTCCATCTGGCGATACCTGCTGGTTCTGAAGGTTTACAAGCCATGTCCACATGTGGAATTTGGATGGGTAATTCAGCTGCCTCATCTCTCTGTACCCCCTCTGTGCCCCCATCTCCTCGTGTTCCCATCTGTTGCTCCATCACCGGTTGATCTCTCTCTGGAACACTGCTTATCCCAGAATTCCCCATCGCAGGAACATTCTGACATCGACCATCATGGTCACGAACCTCCTGGTCAGCCAAGACATCCTTCAGGTCAGGCATCTTGGTGTGGATTTTCCTTCTGAACAACAGCTGTGCTGGTCTTTACCATGTGGTGGAGTGAGGTGATGCCCTGCATGCCGCAACATATGAGGTCCCTCCCTCCAGCTTGTGCAATCTTCATACGCTTCTCCAGACACTGGTCCTGACGTTTGACTTCATAATTTGCCTGTGGCCACTTCGGAGACACGTGATGATGATAGATGTCCACCGCTTCCATGATATCCATAACTGTCAGAGCAATGGTTTGTGGCCGACAGTCTGAATACCGAGTGGATGGTGTCTGGTGACTTGTGAAAATCTCTGATGATGCTGCTATCTGCTGCTGTGGTGGACCTCATGATTACATTCTGGGCGTAGTGACTGTAGTTGTCAATCACAACCATAACCGACTCTCCAGACGGTACTGGATCCAAAATATATACAGCTACATCTTCCCAATGGTCCCACCGGAAGTAACGTACTTCGGACAGGCTCTTCTGGATTAGGCCGACGAACAAGTTTGACACATTTCTCCAAGTCTCTGTCCATTCCCGGCCACCACACTTTTGTCCTCAGGTTTTGTTTGGTTCGAACAATCCCCAAATGAATTTTATGTGCTCACATCACCTGTCTTGGTCTCAATGTCTGTGGCTCCACAATCCGACTACCCCAGAGAATGCATTTCCCAATTGAACGTTGGTCATCTTGCACGGCAACATATGCCTTGGGTGGACAGTTCTCCCAATATCCAGTTTTTATACTCCGTCTGACCTCGTCGAACTCTGGATCATTGTCTGACTCTCTCTCTCTCTCTCTCTCTCTCTCTCTCTCTCTCTCTCTCTCTCTCTCTCTCTCTCTCTCTCTCTCTCTCTCTCTCTCTCTCTCTCTCTCTCTCTCTCTCTCTCTCCCTCTCTCTCTCTTTTGGGTTGTCATCGCTTGAGGGGTTGAATGTTCTGCCACAAATCGTACAAACAATTCTGCTTCCTTCTCCATTTCACCTCGAACCATCTTGATAGAGCATCCACAACATTTTTCTTTCCAGCAATGTGGACCAGCTTGTACCTGCATTGATGAAGTCTGTGGGCCACGTTGGCGCGGAGCGGGCACGTTGATCGGACGCACGAGCGGGCATGCGGGACCCTCGGCCGGTCACCAGGGCACGGCATGGGGGTTTTTGCGTGACGATTTCGTGTGCCAATTTCGGTGTGGGCGATTCATGTCATGTCGTGGGGTCGGAGCAGAATATTTCCGCTGTCTGAGATGACCATGCCGGAAACGAAGTGGTGCGGTTTCCGGCCAATGTTAGTGGACCACGTGAGCGGTCGGGGCCAATCGGAGCGCCCGATTCGGGTGATGACGGATCGCTTTGGGGTGGCCCCCCGCCGGCAGGTCCGATAAAGGTTGGAGCGGTCCTTCCGCCTCTCTCTGGCCTCGCCCTCACCTTGCTCTGCTCGACATCGCCACGACCCGCCTCCTGCTGTCTGGACTCCGCGCCTCTCTCGCCTCGCCGTCTCTCTGAGCCACACCAGGCTCAGATTGCCATGATCATGCACACTTCAAAATTAAATTATGAACCATAAAATGGAAAAATTTAATTCCAACCGACTCAGGTGGGACTCGAACCCACAATCCCCAGCTTCGGAGGCTGATGCCTTCTCCTTTAGGCCACTGAGCCTGACAGAAATTTCGTTCCATTTTCCTCTTCATGAAGGAGAACCTCAGGATGAAGGGAATCGCTCCATTCCTGCTTCAAATCTTCCTCATATGACAGGTAACTGCCAGGAACAGGTGCACTTCGCACCTGCAAAGGTGGAGGGAGTGTCTGATTCTGAACGTTGACTCGTCACCGACAAATGGATCCGAATGACGTCGATGCTCGACACACTGCTTCAAAAAGGTGTGAATCTGAACTCCCCTTCTGTGTGTGGTGTGCCCCTCTCAATCCTGGAACGTGTGCTGACATCACCACGTTGTTGCACGTCCATCTGGCGATACCTGCTGGTTCTGAAGGTTTACAAGCCATGTCCACATGTGGAATTTGGATGGGTAATTCAGCTGCCTCATCTCTCTGTACCCCCTCTGTGCCCCCATCTCCTCGTGTTCAAATCTGTTGCTCCATCACCGGTTGATCTCTCTCTGGAACACTGCTTATCCCAGAATTCCCCATCGCAGGAACATTCTGACATCGACCATCATGGTCACGAACCTCCTGGTCAGCCAAGACATCCTTCAGCTCAGGCATCTTGGTGTGGATTTTCCTTCTGAACAACAGCTGTGCTGGTCTTTACCATGTGGTGGAGTGAGGTGATGCCCTGCATGCCGCAACATATGAGGTCCCTCCCTCCAGCTTGTGCAATCTTCATACGCTTCTCCAGACACTGGTCCTGACGTTTGACTTCATAATTTGCCTGTGGCCACTTCGGAGACACGTGATGGTGATAGATGTCCACCGCTTCCATGAAATCCATAACTGTCAGAGCAATGGTTTGTGGCCGACAGTCTGAATACCGAGTGGATGGTGTCTGGTGACTTGTGAAAATCTCTGATGATGCTGCTATCTGCTGCTGTGGTGGACCTCATGATTACATTCTGGGCGTAGTGACTGTAGTTGTCAATCACAACCATAACCGACTCTCCAGACGGTACTGGATCCAAAATATATACAGCTACATCTTCCCAATGGTCCCACCGGAAGTAACGTACTTCGGACAGGCTCTTCTGGATTAGGCCGACGAACAAGTTTGACACATTTCTCCAAGTCTCTGTCCATTCCCGGCCACCACACTTTTGTCCTCAGGTTTTGTTTGGTTCGAACAATCCCCAAATGAATTTTATGTGCTCACATCACCTGTCTTGGTCTCAATGTCTGTGGCTCCACAATCCGACTACCCCAGAGAATGCATTTCCCAATTGAACGTTGGTCATCTTGCACGGCAACATATGCCTTGGGTGGACAGTTCTCCCAATATCCAGTTTTTATACTCTGTCTGACCTCGTCGAACTCTGGATCATTGTCTGACTCTCTCTCTCTCTCTCTCTCTCTCTCTCTCTCTCTCTCTCTCTCTCTCTCTCTCTCTCTCTCTCTCTGTCTCTGTCTCTCTCTCTCTCTCTCTCTCTCTCTCTCTCTCTCTCTCTCTCTCCCTCTCTCTCTATTTTGGGTTGTCATCGCTTGAGGGGTTGAATGTTCTGCCACAAATCGTACAAACAATTCTGCTTCCTTCTCCATTCCACCTCGAACCATCTTGATAGAGCATCCACAACATTTTTCTTTCCAGCAATGTGGACCAGCTTGTACCTGTATTGATGAAGTCTGTGGGCCACGTTGGCGCGGAGCGGGCACGTTGATCGGACGCACGAGCGGGCATGCGGGACCCTCGGCCGGTCACCAGGGCACGGCATGGGGGTTTTTGCGGGACGATTTCGTGTGCCAATTTCGGTGTGGGCGATTCATGTCATGTCGTGGGGTCGGAGCAGAATATTTCCGCTGTCTGAGATGACCATGCCGGAAACGAAGTGGTGCGGTTTCCGGCCAATGTTAGTGGACCACGTGAGCGGTCGGGGCCAATCGGAGCGCCCGATTCGGGTGATGACGGATCGCTTTGGGGTGGCCCCCCGCCGGCAGGTCCGATAAAGGTTGGAGCGGTCCTTCCGCCTCTCTCTGGCCTCGCCCTCACCTTGCTCTGCTCGACATCGCCACGACCCGCCTCCTGCTGTCTGGACTCCGCGCCTCTCTCGCCTCGCCGTCTCTCTGAGCCACACCAGGCTCAGATTGCCATGATCATGAACACTTCAAAATTAAATTATGAACCATAAAATGGAAAAATTTAATTCCAACCGACTCAGGTGGGACTTGAACCCACAATCCCAAGCTTCGGAGGCTGATGCCTTCTCCTTTAGGCCACTGAGCCTGACAGAAATTTCGTTCCATTTTCCTCTTCATGAAGGAGAACCTCAGGATGAAGGGAATCGCTCCATTCCTGCTTCAAATCTTCCTCAAATGACAGGTAACTGCCAGGAACAGGTGCACTTCGCACCTGCAAAGGTGGAGGGAGTGTCTGATTCTGAACTTTGACTCGTCACCGACAAATGGATCCGAATGACGTCGATGCTCGACACACTGCTTCAAAAAGGTGTGAATCTGAACTCCCCTTCTGTGTGTGGTGTGCCCCTCTCAATCCTGGAACGTGTGCTGACATCACCACGTTGTTGCATGTCCATCTGGCGATACCTGCTGGTTCTGAAGGTTTACAAGCCATGTCCACATGTGGAATTTGGATGGGTAATTCAGCTGCCTCATCTCTCTGTACCCCCTCTGTGCCCCCATCTCCTCGTGTTCCCATCTGTTGCTCCATCACCGGTTGATCTCTCTCTGGAACACTGCTTATCCCAGAATTCCCCATCGCAGGAACATTCTGACATCGACCATCATGGTCACGAACCTCCTGGTCAGCCAAGACATCCTTCAGCTCAGGCATCTTGGTGTGGATTTTCCTTCTGAACAACAGCTGTGCTGGTCTTTACCATGTGGTGGAGTGAGGTGATGCCCTGCATGCCGCAACATATGAGGTCCCTCCCTCCAGCTTGTGCAATCTTCATACGCTTCTCCAGACACTGGTCCTGACGTTTGACTTCATAATTTGCCTGTGGCCACTTCGGAGACACGTGATGATGATAGATGTCCACCGCTTCCATGATATCCATAACTGTCAGAGCAATGGTTTGTGGCCGACAGTCTGAATACCGAGTGGATGGTGTCTGGTGACTTGTGAAAATCTCTGATGATGCTGCTATCTGCTGCTGTGGTGGACCTCATGATTACATTCTGGGCGTAGTGACTGTAGTTGTCAATCACAACCATAACCGACTCTCCAGACGGTACTGGATCCAAAATATATACAGCTACATCTTCCCAATGGTCCCACCGGAAGTAACGTACTTCGGACAGGCTCTTCTGGATTAGGCCGACGAACAAGTTTGACACATTTCTCCAAGTCTCTGTCCATTCCCGGCCACCACACTTTTGTCCTCAGGTTTTGTTTGGTTCGAACAATCCCCAAATGAATTTTATGTGCTCACATCACCTGTCTTGGTCTCAATGTCTGTGGCTCCACAATCCGACTACCCCAGAGAATGCATTTCCCAATTGAACGTTGGTCATCTTGCACGGCAACATATGCCTTGGGTGGACAGTTCTCCCAATATCCAGTTTTTATACTCCGTCTGACCTCGTCGAACTCTGGATCATTGTCTGACTCTCTCTCTCTCTCTCTCTCTCTCTCTCTCTCTCTCTCTCTCTCTCTCTCTCTCTCTCTCTCTCTCTCTCTCTCTCTCTCTCTCTCTCTCTCTCTCTCTCTCTCTCTCTCTCTCTCTCTCTCTCTCTCTCTCTCTCTCTCCCTCTCTCTCTCTCTCTCTTTTGGGTTGTCATCGCTTGAGGGGTTGAATGTTCTGCCACAAATCGTACAAACAATTCTGCTTCCTTCTCCATTTCACCTCGAACCATCTTGATAGAGCATCCACAACATTTTTCTTTCCAGCAATGTGGACCAGCTTGTACCTGCATTGATGAAGTCTGTGGGCCACGTTGGCGCGGAGCGGGCACGTTGATCGGCGCTGATCGGACGCACGAGCGGGCATGCGGGACCCTCGGCCGGTCACCAGGGCACGGCATGGGGGTTTTTGCGTGACGATTTCGTGTGCCAATTTCGGTGTGGGCGATTCATGTCATGTCGTGGGGTCGGAGCAGAATATTTCCGCTGTCTGAGATGACCATGCCGGAAACGAAGTGGTGCGGTTTCCGGCCAATGTTAGTGGACCACGTGAGCGGTCGGGGCCAATCGGAGCGCCCGATTCGGGTGATGACGGATCGCTTTGGGGTGGCCCCCGCCGGCAGGTCCGATAAAGGTTGGAGCGGTCCTTCCGCCTCTCTCTGGCCTCGCCCTCACCTTGCTCTGCTCGACATCGCCACGACCCGCCTCCTGCTGTCTGGACTCCGCGCCTCTCTCGCCTCGCCGTCTCTCTGAGCCACACCAGGCTCAGATTGCCATGATCATGCACACTTCAAAATTAAATTATGAACCATAAAATGGAAAAATTTAATTCCAACCGACTCAGGTGGGACTCGAACCCACAATCCCCAGCTTCGGAGGCTGATGCCTTCTCCTTTAGGCCACTGAGCCTGACAGAAATTTCGTTCCATTTTCCTCTTCATGAAGGAGAACCTCAGGATGAAGGGAATCGCTCCATTCCTGCTTCAAATCTTCCTCATATGACAGGTAACTGCCAGGAACAGGTGCACTTCGCACCTGCAAAGGTGGAGGGAGTGTCTGATTCTGAACGTTGACTCGTCACCGACAAATGGATCCGAATGACGTCGATGCTCGACACACTGCTTCAAAAAGGTGTGAATCTGAACTCCCCTTCTGTGTGTGGTGTGCCCCTCTCAATCCTGGAACGTGTGCTGACATCACCACGTTGTTGCACGTCCATCTGGCGATACCTGCTGGTTCTGAAGGTTTACAAGCCATGTCCACATGTGGAATTTGGATGGGTAATTCAGCTGCCTCATCTCTCTGTACCCCCTCTGTGCCCCCATCTCCTCGTGTTCAAATCTGTTGCTCCATCACCGGTTGATCTCTCTCTGGAACACTGCTTATCCCAGAATTCCCCATCGCAGGAACATTCTGACATCGACCATCATGGTCACGAACCTCCTGGTCAGCCAAGACATCCTTCAGCTCAGGCATCTTGGTGTGGATTTTCCTTCTGAACAACAGCTGTGCTGGTCTTTACCATGTGGTGGAGTGAGGTGATGCCCTGCATGCCGCAACATATGAGGTCCCTCCCTCCAGCTTGTGCAATCTTCATACGCTTCTCCAGACACTGGTCCTGACGTTTGACTTCATAATTTGCCTGTGGCCACTTCGGAGACACGTGATGGTGATAGATGTCCACCGCTTCCATGAAATCCATAACTGTCAGAGCAATGGTTTGTGGCCGACAGTCTGAATACCGAGTGGATGGTGTCTGGTGACTTGTGAAAATCTCTGATGATGCTGCTATCTGCTGCTGTGGTGGACCTCATGATTACATTCTGGGCGTAGTGACTGTAGTTGTCAATCACAACCATAACCGACTCTCCAGACGGTACTGGATCCAAAATATATACAGCTACATCTTCCCAATGGTCCCACCGGAAGTAACGTACTTCGGACAGGCTCTTCTGGATTAGGCCGACGAACAAGTTTGACACATTTCTCCAAGTCTCTGTCCATTCCCGGCCACCACACTTTTGTCCTCAGGTTTTGTTTGGTTCGAACAATCCCCAAATGAATTTTATGTGCTCACATCACCTGTCTTGGTCTCAATGTCTGTGGCTCCACAATCCGACTACCCCAGAGAATGCATTTCCCAATTGAACGTTGGTCATCTTGCACGGCAACATATGCCTTGGGTGGACAGTTCTCCCAATATCCAGTTTTTATACTCTGTCTGACCTCGTCGAACTCTGGATCATTGTCTGACTCTCTCTCTCTCTCTCTCTCTCTCTCTCTCTCTCTCTCTCTCTCTCTCTCTCTCTCTCTCTCTCTCTCTCTCTCTCTCTCTCTCTCTCTCTCTCTCTCTCTCTCTCTCTCTCTCTCTCTCTCTCTCTCTCTCTCTCTCTCTATTTTGGGTTGTCATCGCTTGAGGGGTTGAATGTTCTGCCACAAATCGTACAAACAATTCTGCTTCCTTCTCCATTCCACCTCGAACCATCTTGATAGAGCATCCACAACATTTTTCTTTCCAGCAATGTGGACCAGCTTGTACCTGTATTGATGAAGTCTGTGGGCCACGTTGGCGTGCGCGGAGCAGGCGCATTGATCGGACGCACGAGCGGGCATGCGGGACCCTCGGCCGGTCACCAGGGCACGGCATGGGGGTTTTTGCGGGACGATTTCGTGTGCCAATTTCGGTGTGGGCGATTCATGTCATGTCGTGGGGTCGGAGCAGAATATTTCCGCTGTCTGAGATGACCATGCCGGAAACGAAGTGGTGCGGTTTCCGGCCAATGTTAGTGGACCACGTGAGCGGTCGGGGCCAATCGGAGCGCCCGATTCGGGTGATGACGGATCGCTTTGGGGTGGCCCCCCGCCGGCAGGTCCGATAAAGGTTGGAGCGGTCCTTCCGCCTCTCTCTGGCCTCGCCCTCACCTTGCTCTGCTCGACATCGCCACGACCCGCCTCCTGCTGTCTGGACTCCGCGCCTCTCTCGCCTCGCCGTCTCTCTGAGCCACACCAGGCTCAGATTGCCATGATCATGAACACTTCAAAATTAAATTATGAACCATAAAATGGAAAAAATTTAATTCCAACCGACTCAGGTGGGACTCGAACCCACAATCCCCAGCTTCGGAGGCTGATGCCTTCTCCTTTAGGCCACTGAGCCTGACAGAAATTTCGTTCCATTTTCCTCTTCATGAAGGAGAACCTCAGGATGAAGGGAATCGCTCCATTCCTGCTTCAAATCTTCCTCAAATGACAGGTAACTGCCAGGAACAGGTGCACTTCGCACCTGCAAAGGTGGAGGGAGTGTCTGATTCTGAACTTTGACTCGTCACCGACAAATGGATCCGAATGACGTCGATGCTCGACACACTGCTTCAAAAAGGTGTGAATCTGAACTCCCCTTCTGTGTGTGGTGTGCCCCTCTCAATCCTGGAACGTGTGCTGACATCACCACGTTGTTGCATGTCCATCTGGCGATACCTGCTGGTTCTGAAGGTTTACAAGCCATGTCCACATGTGGAATTTGGATGGGTAATTCAGCTGCCTCATCTCTCTGTACCCCCTCTGTGCCCCCATCTCCTCGTGTTCCCATCTGTTGCTCCATCACCGGTTGATCTCTCTCTGGAACACTGCTTATCCCAGAATTCCCCATCGCAGGAACATTCTGACATCGACCATCATGGTCACGAACCTCCTGGTCAGCCAAGACATCCTTCAGCTCAGGCATCTTGGTGTGGATTTTCCTTCTGAACAACAGCTGTGCTGGTCTTTACCATGTGGTGGAGTGAGGTGATGCCCTGCATGCCGCAACATATGAGGTCCCTCCCTCCAGCTTGTGCAATCTTCATACGCTTCTCCAGACACTGGTCCTGACGTTTGACTTCATAATTTGCCTGTGGCCACTTCGGAGACACGTGATGATGATAGATGTCCACCGCTTCCATGAAATCCATAACTGTCAGAGCAATGGTTTGTGGCCGACAGTCTGAATACCGAGTGGATGGTGTCTGGTGACTTGTGAAAATCTCTGATGATGCTGCTATCTGCTGCTGTGGTGGACCTCATGATTACATTCTGGGCGTAGCGACTGTAGTTGTCAATCACAACCATTACCGACTCTCCAGACGGTACTGGATCCAAAATATATACAGCTACATCTTCCCAATGGTCCCACCGGAAGTAACGTACTTCGGACAGGCTCTTCTGGATTCGGCCGACGAACAAGTTTGACACATTTCTCCAAGTCTCTGTCCATTCCCGGCCACCACACTTTTGTCCTCAGGTTTTGTTTGGTTCGAACAATCCCCAAATGAATTTTATGTGCTCACATCACCTGTCTTGGTCTCAATGTCTGTGGCTCCACAATCCGACGACCCCAGAGAATGCATTTCCCAATTGAACGTTGGTCATCTTGCACGGCAACATATGCCTTGGGTGGACAGTTCTCCCAATATCCAGTTTTTATACTCTGTCTGACCTCGTCGAACTCTGGATCATGGTCTGACTCTCTCTCTCTCTCTCTCTCTCTCTCTCTCTCTCTCTCTCTCTCTCTCTCTCTCTCTCTCTCTCTCTCTCTCTCTCTTTCTCTCTTTCTCTCTCTCTCTCTCTCTCTCTCTCTCTCTCTCTCTCTCTCTCTCTCTCTCTCTCTCTCTCTCTCTCTCTCTCTCTCTCTCTCTCTCTCTCTCTCTCTCTCTCTCTCTCTCTCTCTCTCTCTCTCTCTCTCTCTCTCTCTCTCTCTCTCTCTCTCTCTCTCTCTCTCTCTCTCTCTCTCTCTCTCTCTCTCTCTCTCTCTCTCTCTCTCTCTCTCTCTCTCTCTCTCTCTCTCTCTCTCTCTCTCTCTCTCTCTCTCTCTCTCTCTCTCTCTCTCTCTCTCTCTCTCTCTCTCTCTCTCTCTCTCTCTCTCTCTCTCTCTCTCTCTCTCTCTCTCTCTCTCTCTCTCTCTCTCTCTCTCTCTCTCTCTCTCTCTCTCTCTCTCTCTCTCTCTCTCTCTCTCTCTCTCTCTCTCTCTCTCTCTCTCTCTCTCTCTCTCTCTCTCTCTCTCTCTCTCTCTCTCTCTCTCTCTCTCTCTCTCTCTCTCTCTCTCTCTCTCTCTCTCTCTCTCTCTCTCTCTCTCTCTCTCTCTCTCTCTCTCTCTCTCTCTCTCTCTCTCTCTCTCTCTCTCTCTCTCTCTCTCTCTCTCTCTCTCTCTCTCCCTCTCTCTCTCTTTTGGGTTGTCATCGCTTGAGGGGTTGAATGTTCTGCCACAAATCGTACAAACAATTCTGCTTCCTTCTCCATTCCACCTCGAACCATCTTGATAGAGCATCCACAACATTTTTCTTTCCAGCAATGTGGACCAGCTTGTACCTGTATTGATGAAGTCTGTGGGCCACGTTGGCGCGGAGCGGGCACGTTGATCGGACGCACGAGCGGGCATGCGGGACCCTCGGCCGGTCACCAGGGCACGGCATGGGGGTATTTGCGGGACGATTTCGTGTGCCAATTTCGGTGTGGGCGATTCATGTCATGTCGTGGGGTCGGAGCAGAATATTTCCGCTGTCTGAGATGACCATGCCGGAAACGAAGTGGTGTGGTTTCCGGCCAATGTTAGTGGACCACGTGAGCGGTCGGGGCCAATCGGAGCGCCCGATTCGGGTGATGACGGATCGCTTTGGGGTGGCCCCCCGCCGGCAGGTCCGATAAAGGTTGGAGCGGTCCTTCCGCCTCTCTCTGGCCTCGCCCTCACCTTGCTCTGCTCGACATCGCCACGACCCGCCTCCTGCTGTCTGGACTCCGCGCCTCTCTTGCCTCGCCGTCTCTCTGAGCCACACCAGGCTCAGATTGCCATGATCATGCACACTTCAAAATTAAATTATGAACCATAAAATGGAAAAATTTAATTCCAACCGACTCAGGTGGGACTCGAACCCACAATCCCCAGCTTCGGAGGCTGATGCCTTCTCCTTTAGGCCACTGAGCCTGACAGAAATTTCGTTCAATTTTCCTCTTCATGAAGGAGAACCTCAGGATGAAGGGAATCGCTCCATTCCTGCTTCAAATCTTCCTCATATGACAGGTGACTGCCAGGAACAGGTGCACTTCGCACCTGCAAAGGTGGAGGGAGTGTCTGATTCTGAACTTTGACTCGTCACCGACAAATGGATCCGAATGACGTCGATGCTCGACACACTGCTTCAAAAAGGTGTGAATCTGAACTCCCCTTCTGTGTGTGGTGTGCCCCTCTCAATCCTGGAACGTGTGCTGACATCACCACGTTGTTGCACGTCCATCTGGCGATACCTGCTGGTTCTGAAGGTTTACAAGCCATGTCCACATGTGGAATTTGGATGGGTAATTCAGCTGCCTCATCTCTCTGTACCCCCTCTGTGCCCCCATCTCCTCGTGTTCCCATCTGTTGCTCCATCACCGGTTGATCTCTCTCTGGAACACTGCTTATCCCAGAATTCCCCATCGCAGGAACATTCTGACATCGAACATCATGGTCACGAACCTCCTGGTCAGCCAAGACATCCTTCAGCTCAGGCATCTTGGTGTGGATTTTCCTTCTGAACAACAGCTGTGCTGGTCTTTACCATGTGGTGGAGTGAGGTGATGCCCTGCATGCCGCAACATATGAGGTCCCTCCCTCCAGCTTGTGCAATCTTCATACGCTTCTCCAGACACTGGTCCTGACGTTTGACTTCATAATTTGCCTGTGGCCACTTCGGAGACACGTGATGGTGATAGATGTCCACGGCTTCCATGAAATCCATAACTGTCAGAGCAATGGTTTGTGGCCGACAGTCTGAATACCGAGTGGATGGTGTCTGGTGACTTGTGAAAATCTCTGATGATGCTGCTATCTGCTGCTGTGGTGGACCTCATGATTACATTCTGGGCGTAGTGACTGTAGTTGTCAATCACAACCATTACCGACTCTCCAGACGGTACTGGATCCAAAATATATACAGCTACATCTTCCCAATGGTCCCACCGGAAGTAACGTACTTCGGACAGGCTCTTCTGGATTCGGCCGACGAACAAGTTTGACACATTTCTCCAAGTCTCTGTCCATTCCCGGCCACCACACTTTTGTCCTCAGGTTTTGTTTGGTTCGAACAATCCCCAAATGAATTTTATGTGCTCACATCACCTGTCTTGGTCTCAATGTCTGTGGCTCCACAATCCGACTACCCCAGAGAATGCATTTCCCAATTGAACGTTGGTCATCTTGCACGGCAACATATGCCTTGGGTGGACAGTTCTCCCAATATCCAGTTTTTATACTCTGTCTGACCTCGTCGAACTCTGGATCATGGTCTGACTCTCTCTCTCTCTCTCTCTCTCTCTCTCTCTCTCTCTCTCTCTCTCTCTCTCTCTCTCTCTCTCTCTCTCTCTCTCTCTCTCTCTCTCTCTCTCTCTCTCTCTCTCTCTCTCTCTCTCTCTCTCTCTCTCTCTCTCTCTCTCTCTCTCTCTCTCTCTCTCTCTCTCTGTCTCTCTCTCTCTCTCTCTCTCTCTCTCTCTCTCTCTCTCTCTCTCTCTCTCTCTCTCTCTCTCTCTCTCTCTCTCTCTCTCTCTCTCTCTCTCTCTCTCTCTCTCTCTCTCTCTCTCTCTCTCTCTCTCTCTCTCTCTCTCTCTCTCTCTCTCTCTCTCTCTCTCTCTCTCTCTCTCTCTCTCTCTCTCTCTCTCTCTCTCTCTCTCTCTCTCTCTCTCTCTCTCTCTCTCTCTCTCTCTCTCTCTCTCTCTCTCTCTCTCTCTCTCTCTCTCTCTCTCTCTCTCTCTCTCTCTCTCTCTCTCTCTCTCTCTCTCTCTCTCTCTCTCTCTCTCTCTCTCTCTCTCTCTCTCTCTCTCTCTCTCTCTCTCTCTCTCTCTCTCTCTCTCTCTCTCTCTCTCTCCTTCTCTCTCTCTCT
>NW_028225117.1:127500-137500 GCF_056783735.1 Eptatretus burgeri | reverse complement strand
ATGTTCTGCCACAAATCGTACAAACAATTCTGCTTCCTTCTCCATTCCACCTCGAACCATCTTGATAGAGCATCCACAACATTTTTCTTTCCAGCAATGTGGACCAGCTTGTACCTGTATTGATGAAGTCTGTGGGCCACGTTGGCGCGGAGCGGGCACGTTGATCGGCGCTGATCGGACGCACGAGCGGGCATGCGGGACCCTCGGCCGGTCACCAGGGCACGGCATGGGGGTTTTTGCGGGACGATTTCGTGTGCCAATTTCGGTGTGGGCGATTCATGTCATGTCGTGGGGTCGGAGCAGAATATTTCCGCTGTCTGAGATGACCATGCCGGAAACGAAGTGGTGCGGTTTCCGGCCAATGTTAGTGGACCACGTGAGCGGTCGGGGCCAATCGGAGCGCCCGATTCGGGTGATGACGGATCGCTTTGGGGTGGCCCCCCGCCGGCAGGTCCGATAAAGGTTGGAGCGGTCCTTCCGCCTCTCTCTGGCCTCGCCCTCACCTTGCTCTGCTCGACATCGCCACGACCCGCCTCCTGCTGTCTGGACTCCGCGCCTCTCTCGCCTCGCCGTCTCTCTGAGCCACACCAGGCTCAGATTGCCATGATCATGAACACTTCAAAATTAAATTATGAACCATAAAATGGAAAAATTTAATTCCAACCGACTCAGGTGGGACTCGAACCCACAATCCCCAGCTTCGGAGGCTGATGCCTTCTCCTTTAGGCCACTGAGCCTGACAGAAATTTCGTTCCATTTTCCTCTTCATGAAGGAGAACCTCAGGATGAAGGGAATCGCTCCATTCCTGCTTCAAATCTTCCTCAAATGACAGGTAACTGCCAGGAACAGGTGCACTTCGCACCTGCAAAGGTGGAGGGAGTGTCTGATTCTGAACTTTGACTCGTCACCGACAAATGGATCCGAATGACGTCGATGCTCGACACACTGCTTCAAAAGGTGTGAATCTGAACTCCCCTTCTGTGTGTGGTGTGCCCCTCTCAATCCTGGAACGTGTGCTGACATCACCACGTTGTTGCATGTCCATCTGGCGATACCTGCTGGTTCTGAAGGTTTACAAGCCATGTCCACATGTGGAATTTGGATGGGTAATTCAGCTGCCTCATCTCTCTGTACCCCCTCTGTGCCCCCATCTCCTCGTGTTCCCATCTGTTGCTCCATCACCGGTTGATCTCTCTCTGGAACACTGCTTATCCCAGAATTCCCCATCGCAGGAACATTCTGACATCGACCATCATGGTCACGAACCTCCTGGTCAGCCAAGACATCCTTCAGCTCAGGCATCTTGGTGTGGATTTTCCTTCTGAACAACAGCTGTGCTGGTCTTTACCATGTGGTGGAGTGAGGTGATGCCCTGCATGCCGCAACATATGAGGTCCCTCCCTCCAGCTTGTGCAATCTTCATACGCTTCTCCAGACACTGGTCCTGACGTTTGACTTCATAATTTGCCTGTGGCCACTTCGGAGACACGTGATGGTGATAGATGTCCACCGCTTCCATGAAATCCATAACTGTCAGAGCAATGGTTTGTGGCCGACAGTCTGAATACCGAGTGGATGGTGTCTGGTGACTTGTGAAAATCTCTGATGATGCTGCTATCTGCTGCTGTGGTGGACCTCATGATTACATTCTGGGCGTAGTGACTGTAGTTGTCAATCACAACCATTACCGACTCTCCAGACGGTACTGGATCCAAAATATATACAGCTACATCTTCCCAATGGTCCCACCGGAAGTAACGTACTTCGGACAGGCTCTTCTGGATTCGGCCGACGAACAAGTTTGACACATTTCTCCAAGTCTCTGTCCATTCCCGGCCACCACACTTTTGTCCTCAGGTTTTGTTTGGTTCGAACAATCCCCAAATGAATTTTATGTGCTCACATCACCTGTCTTGGTCTCAATGTCTGTGGCTCCACAATCCGACTACCCCAGAGAATGCATTTCCCAATTGAACGTTGGTCATCTTGCACGGCAACATATGCCTTGGGTGGACAGTTCTCCCAATATCCAGTTTTTATACTCTGTCTGACCTCGTCGAACTCTGGATCATGGTCTGACTCTCTCTCTCTCTCTCTCTCTCTCTCTCTCTCTCTCTCTCTCTCTCTCTCTCTCTCTCTCTCTCTCTCTCTCTCTCTCTCTCTCTCTCTCTCTCTCTCTCTCTCTCTCTCTCTCTCTCTCTCTCTCTCTCTCTCTCTCTCTCTCTCTCTCTCTCTCTCTCTCTCTCTCTCTCTCTCTCTCTCTCTCTCTCTCTCTCTCTCTCTCTCTCTCTCTCTCTCTCTCTCTCTCTCTCTCTCTCTCTCTCTCTCTCTCTCTCTCTCTCTCTCTCTCTCTCTCTCTCTCTCTCTCTCTCTCTCTCTCTCTCTCTCTCTCTCTCTGTCTCTCTCTCTCTCTCTCTCTCTCTCTCTCTCTCTCTCTCTCTCTCTCTCTCTCTCTCTCTCTCTCTCTCTCTCTCTCTCTCTCTCTCTCTCTCTCTCTCTCTCTCTCTCTCTCTCTCTCTCTCTCTCTCTCTCTCTCTCTCTCTCTCTCTCTCTCTCTCTCTCTGTCTCTGTCTCTGTCTCTCTCTCTCTCTCTCTCTCTCTCTCTCTCTCTCTCTCTCTCTCTCTCTCTCTCTCTCTCTCTCTCTCTCTCTCTCTCTCTCTCTCACTCTCTCTCTCTCTCTCCCTCTCTCTCTCTTTTGGGTTGTCATTGCTTGAGGGGTTGAATGTTCTGCCACAAATCGTACAAACAATTCTGCTTCCTTCTCCATTCCACCTCGAACCATCTTGATAGAGCATCCACAACATTTTTCTTTCCAGCAATGTGGACCAGCTTGTACCTGTATTGTTGAAGTCTGTGGGCCACGTTGGCGCGGAGTGGGCACGTTGATCGGCGCTGATCGGACGCACGAGCGGGCATGCGGGACCCTCGGCCGGTCACCAGGGCACGGCATGGGGGTATTTGCGGGACGATTTCGTGTGCCAATTTCGGTGTGGGCGATTCATGTCATGTCGTGGGGTCGGAGCAGAATATTTCCGCTGTCTGAGATGACCATGCCGGAAACGAAGTGGTGTGGTTTCCGGCCAATGTTAGTGGACCACGTGAGCGGTCGGGGCCAATCGGAGCGCCCGATTCGGGTGATGACGGATCGCTTTGGGGTGGCCCCCCGCCGGCAGGTCCGATAAAGGTTGGAGCGGTCCTTCCGCCTCTCTCTGGCCTCGCCCTCACCTTGCTCTGCTCGACATCGCCACGACCCGCCTCCTGCTGTCTGGACTCCGCGCCTCTCTTGCCTCGCCGTCTCTCTGAGCCACACCAGGCTCAGATTGCCATGATCATGCACACTTCAAAATTAAATTATGAACCATAAAATGGAAAAATTTAATTCCAACCGACTCAGGTGGGACTCGAACCCACAATCCCCAGCTTCGGAGGCTGATGCCTTCTCCTTTAGGCCACTGAGCCTGACAGAAATTTCGTTCAATTTTCCTCTTCATGAAGGAGAACCTCAGGATGAAGGGAATCGCTCCATTCCTGCTTCAAATCTTCCTCATATGACAGGTGACTGCCAGGAACAGGTGCACTTCGCACCTGCAAAGGTGGAGGGAGTGTCTGATTCTGAACTTTGACTCGTCACCGACAAATGGATCCGAATGACGTCGATGCTCGACACACTGCTTCAAAAAGGTGTGAATCTGAACTCCCCTTCTGTGTGTGGTGTGCCCCTCTCAATCCTGGAACGTGTGCTGACATCACCACGTTGTTGCACGTCCATCTGGCGATACCTGCTGGTTCTGAAGGTTTACAAGCCATGTCCACATGTGGAATTTGGATGGGTAATTCAGCTGCCTCATCTCTCTGTACCCCCTCTGTGCCCCCATCTCCTCGTGTTCCCATCTGTTGCTCCATCACCGGTTGATCTCTCTCTGGAACACTGCTTATCCCAGAATTCCCCATCGCAGGAACATTCTGACATCGAACATCATGGTCACGAACCTCCTGGTCAGCCAAGACATCCTTCAGCTCAGGCATCTTGGTGTGGATTTTCCTTCTGAACAACAGCTGTGCTGGTCTTTACCATGTGGTGGAGTGAGGTGATGCCCTGCATGCCGCAACATATGAGGTCCCTCCCTCCAGCTTGTGCAATCTTCATACGCTTCTCCAGACACTGGTCCTGACGTTTGACTTCATAATTTGCCTGTGGCCACTTCGGAGACACGTGATGGTGATAGATGTCCACGGCTTCCATGAAATCCATAACTGTCAGAGCAATGGTTTGTGGCCGACAGTCTGAATACCGAGTGGATGGTGTCTGGTGACTTGTGAAAATCTCTGATGATGCTGCTATCTGCTGCTGTGGTGGACCTCATGATTACATTCTGGGCGTAGTGACTGTAGTTGTCAATCACAACCATTACCGACTCTCCAGACGGTACTGGATCCAAAATATATACAGCTACATCTTCCCAATGGTCCCACCGGAAGTAACGTACTTCGGACAGGCTCTTCTGGATTCGGCCGACGAACAAGTTTGACACATTTCTCCAAGTCTCTGTCCATTCCCGGCCACCACACTTTTGTCCTCAGGTTTTGTTTGGTTCGAACAATCCCCAAATGAATTTTATGTGCTCACATCACCTGTCTTGGTCTCAATGTCTGTGGCTCCACAATCCGACTACCCCAGAGAATGCATTTCCCAATTGAACGTTGGTCATCTTGCACGGCAACATATGCCTTGGGTGGACAGTTCTCCCAATATCCAGTTTTTATACTCTGTCTGACCTCGTCGAACTCTGGATCATGGTCTGACTCTCTCTCTCTCTCTCTCTCTCTCTCTCTCTCTCTCTCTCTCTCTCTCTCTCTCTCTCTCTCTCTCTCTCTCTCTCTCTCTCTCTCTCTCTCTCTCTCTCTCTCTCTCTCTCTCTCTCTCTCTCTCTCTGTCTCTCTCTCTCTCTCTCTCTCTCTCTCTCTCTCTCTCTCTCTCTCTCTCTCTCTCTCTCTCTCTCTCTCTCTGTCTCTCTCTCTCTCTCTCTCTCTCTCTCTCTCTCTCTCTCTCTCTCTCTCTCTCTCTCTCTCTCTCTCTCTCTCTCTCTCTCTCTCTCTCTCTCTCTCTCTCTCTCTCTCTCTCTCTCTCTGTCTCTGTCTCTCTCTCTCTCTCTCTCTCTCTCCCTCTCTCTCTCTCTCTCTCCCTCTCTCTCTCTTTTGGGTTGTCATTGCTTGAGGGGTTGAATGTTCTGCCACAAATCGTACAAACAATTCTGCTTCCTTCTCCATTCCACCTCGAACCATCTTGATAGAGCATCCACAACATTTTTCTTTCCAGCAATGTGGACCAGCTTGTACCTGTATTGATGAAGTCTGTGGGCCACGTTGGCGCGGAGCGGGCACGTTGATCGGCGCTGATCGGACGCACGAGCGGGCATGCGGGACCCTCGGCCGGTCACCAGGGCACGGCATGGGGGTATTTGCGGGACGATTTCGTGTGCCAATTTCGGTGTGGGCGATTCATGTCATGTCGTGGGGTCGGAGCAGAATATTTCCGCTGTCTGAGATGACCATGCCGGAAACGAAGTGGTGTGGTTTCCGGCCAATGTTAGTGGACCACGTGAGCGGTCGGGGCCAATCGGAGCGCCCGATTCGGGTGATGACGGATCGCTTTGGGGTGGCCCCCCGCCGACAGGTCCGATAAAGGTTGGAGCGGTCCTTCCGCCTCTCTCTGGCCTCGCCCTCACCTTGCTCTGCTCGACATCGCCACGACCCGCCTCCTGCTGTCTGGACTCCGCGCCTCTCTTGCCTCGCCGTCTCTCTGAGCCACACCAGGCTCAGATTGCCATGATCATGCACACTTCAAAATTAAATTATGAACCATAAAATGGAAAAATTTAATTCCAACCGACTCAGGTGGGACTCGAACCCACAATCCCCAGCTTCGGAGGCTGATGCCTTCTCCTTTAGGCCACTGAGCCTGACAGAAATTTCGTTCAATTTTCCTCTTCATGAAGGAGAACCTCAGGATGAAGGGAATCGCTCCATTCCTGCTTCAAATCTTCCTCATATGACAGGTGACTGCCAGGAACAGGTGCACTTCGCACCTGCAAAGGTGGAGGGAGTGTCTGATTCTGAACTTTGACTCGTCACCGACAAATGGATCCGAATGACGTCGATGCTCGACACACTGCTTCAAAAAGGTGTGAATCTGAACTCCCCTTCTGTGTGTGGTGTGCCCCTCTCAATCCTGGAACGTGTGCTGACATCACCACGTTGTTGCACGTCCATCTGGCGATACCTGCTGGTTCTGAAGGTTTACAAGCCATGTCCACATGTGGAATTTGGATGGGTAATTCAGCTGCCTCATCTCTCTGTACCCCCTCTGTGCCCCCATCTCCTCGTGTTCCCATCTGTTGCTCCATCACCGGTTGATCTCTCTCTGGAACACTGCTTATCCCAGAATTCCCCATCGCAGGAACATTCTGACATCGAACATCATGGTCACGAACCTCCTGGTCAGCCAAGACATCCTTCAGCTCAGGCATCTTGGTGTGGATTTTCCTTCTGAACAACAGCTGTGCTGGTCTTTACCATGTGGTGGAGTGAGGTGATGCCCTGCATGCCGCAACATATGAGGTCCCTCCCTCCAGCTTGTGCAATCTTCATACGCTTCTCCAGACACTGGTCCTGACGTTTGACTTCATAATTTGCCTGTGGCCACTTCGGAGACACGTGATGGTGATAGATGTCCACGGCTTCCATGAAATCCATAACTGTCAGAGCAATGGTTTGTGGCCGACAGTCTGAATACCGAGTGGATGGTGTCTGGTGACTTGTGAAAATCTCTGATGATGCTGCTATCTGCTGCTGTGGTGGACCTCATGATTACATTCTGGGCGTAGTGACTGTAGTTGTCAATCACAACCATTACCGACTCTCCAGACGGTACTGGATCCAAAATATATACAGCTACATCTTCCCAATGGTCCCACCGGAAGTAACGTACTTCGGACAGGCTCTTCTGGATTCGGCCGACGAACAAGTTTGACACATTTCTCCAAGTCTCTGTCCATTCCCGGCCACCACACTTTTGTCCTCAGGTTTTGTTTGGTTCGAACAATCCCCAAATGAATTTTATGTGCTCACATCACCTGTCTTGGTCTCAATGTCTGTGGCTCCACAATCCGACTACCCCAGAGAATGCATTTCCCAATTGAACGTTGGTCATCTTGCACGGCAACATATGCCTTGGGTGGACAGTTCTCCCAATATCCAGTTTTTATACTCTGTCTGACCTCGTCGAACTCTGGATCATGGTCTGACTCTCTCTCTCTCTCTCTCTCTCTCTCTCTCTCTCTCTCTCTCTCTCTCTCTCTCTCTCTCTGTCTCTCTGTCTCTTTCTCTCTCTTGCTCTCTCTCTCTCTCTCTCTCTCTCTCTCTCTCTGTCTCTCTCTCTCTCTCTTTCTGTCTCTCTCTCTCTCTCTCTCTCTCTCTCTCTCTCTCTCTCTCTCTCTCTCTCTCTCTCTCTCTCTCTCTCTCTCTCTCTCTCTCTCTCTCTCTCTCTCTCTCTCTCTCTCTCTGTCTCTCTCTCTCTCTCTCTCTCTCTCTCTCTCTCTCTCTCTCTCTCTCTCTCTCTCTCTCTCTTTCTTTCTCTCTCTCTCTCTCTCTCTCTCTCTCTCTCTCTCTCTCTCTCTCTCTCTCTCTCTCTCTCTCTCTCTCTCTCTCTCCCTCTCTCTCTCTCTTTTGGGTTGTCATCGCTTGAGGGGTTGAATGTTCTGCCACAAATCGTACAAACAATTCTGCTTCCTTCTCCATTCCACCTCGAACCATCTTGATAGAGCATCCACAACATTTTTCTTTCCAGCAATGTGGACCAGCTTGTACCTGTATTGTTGAAGTCTGTGGGCCACGTTGGCGCGCGCGGAGCGGGCACGTTGATCGGCGCTGATCGGACGCACGAGCGGGCAGGCGGGACCCTCGGCCGGTCACCAGGGCACGGCATGGGGGTTTTTGCGGGACGATTTCGTGTGCCAATTTCGGTGTGGGCGATTCATGTCATGTCGTGGGGTCGGAGCAGAATATTTCCGCTGTCTGAGATGACCATGCCGGAAACGAAGTGGTGTGGTTTCCGGCCAATGTTAGTGGACCACGTGAGCGGTCGGGGCCAATCGGAGCGCCCGATTCGGGTGATGACGGATCGCTTTGGGGTGGCCCCCCGCCGGCAGGTCCGATAAAGGTTGGAGCGGTCCTTCCGCCTCTCTCTGGCCTCGCCCTCACCTTGCTCTGCTCGACATCGCCACGACCCGCCTCCTGCTGTCTGGACTCCGCGCCTCTCTTGCCTCGCCGTCTCTCTGAGCCACACCAGGCTCAGATTGCCATGATCATGCACACTTCAAAATTAAATTATGAACCATAAAATGGAAAAATTTAATTCCAACCGACTCAGGTGGGACTCGAACCCACAATCCCCAGCTTCGGAGGCTGATGCCTTCTCCTTTAGGCCACTGAGCCTGACAGAAATTTCGTTCAATTTTCCTCTTCATGAAGGAGAACCTCAGGATGAAGGGAATCGCTCCATTCCTGCTTCAAATCTTCCTCATATGACAGGTGACTGCCAGGAACAGGTGCACTTCGCACCTGCAAAGGTGGAGGGAGTGTCTGATTCTGAACTTTGACTCGTCACCGACAAATGGATCCGAATGACGTCGATGCTCGACACACTGCTTCAAAAAGGTGTGAATCTGAACTCCCCTTCTGTGTGTGGTGTGCCCCTCTCAATCCTGGAACGTGTGCTGACATCACCACGTTGTTGCACGTCCATCTGGCGATACCTGCTGGTTCTGAAGGTTTACAAGCCATGTCCACATGTGGAATTTGGATGGGTAATTCAGCTGCCTCATCTCTCTGTACCCCCTCTGTGCCCCCATCTCCTCGTGTTCCCATCTGTTGCTCCATCACCGGTTGATCTCTCTCTGGAACACTGCTTATCCCAGAATTCCCCATCGCAGGAACATTCTGACATCGAACATCATGGTCACGAACCTCCTGGTCAGCCAAGACATCCTTCAGCTCAGGCATCTTGGTGTGGATTTTCCTTCTGAACAACAGCTGTGCTGGTCTTTACCATGTGGTGGAGTGAGGTGATGCCCTGCATGCCGCAACATATGAGGTCCCTCCCTCCAGCTTGTGCAATCTTCATACGCTTCTCCAGACACTGGTCCTGACGTTTGACTTCATAATTTGCCTGTGGCCACTTCGGAGACACGTGATGGTGATAGATGTCCACGGCTTCCATGAAATCCATAACTGTCAGAGCAATGGTTTGTGGCCGACAGTCTGAATACCGAGTGGATGGTGTCTGGTGACTTGTGAAAATCTCTGATGATGCTGCTATCTGCTGCTGTGGTGGACCTCATGATTACATTCTGGGCGTAGTGACTGTAGTTGTCAATCACAACCATTACCGACTCTCCAGACGGTACTGGATCCAAAATATATACAGCTACATCTTCCCAATGGTCCCACCGGAAGTAACGTACTTCGGACAGGCTCTTCTGGATTCGGCCGACGAACAAGTTTGACACATTTCTCCAAGTCTCTGTCCATTCCCGGCCACCACACTTTTGTCCTCAGGTTTTGTTTGGTTCGAACAATCCCCAAATGAATTTTATGTGCTCACATCACCTGTCTTGGTCTCAATGTCTGTGGCTCCACAATCCGACTACCCCAGAGAATGCATTTCCCAATTGAACGTTGGTCATCTTGCACGGCAACATATGCCTTGGGTGGACAGTTCTCCCAATATCCAGTTTTTATACTCTGTCTGACCTCGTCGAACTCTGGATCATGGTCTGACTCTCTCTCTCTCTCTCTCTCTCTCTCTCTCTCTCTCTCTCTCTCTCTCTCTCTCTCTCTCTCTCTCTCTCTCTCTCTCTCTCTCTCTCTCTCTCTCTCTCTCTCTCTCTCTCTCTCTCTCTCTCTCTCTCTCTCTCTCTCTCTCTCTCTCTCTCTCTCTC
>NW_028225117.1:0-122500 GCF_056783735.1 Eptatretus burgeri | reverse complement strand
GTTTGACACATTTCTCCAAGTCTCTGTCCATTCCCGGCCACCACACTTTTGTCCTCAGGTTTTGTTTGGTTCGAACAATCCCCAAATGAATTTTATGTGCTCACATCACCTGTCTTGGTCTCAATGTCTGTGGCTCCACAATCCGACTACCCCAGAGAATGCATTTCCCAATTGAACGTTGGTCATCTTGCACGGCAACATATGCCTTGGGTGGACAGTTCTCCCAATATCCAGTTTTTATACTCTGTCTGACCTCGTCGAACTCTGGATCATGGTCTGACTCTCTCTCTCTCTCTCTCTCTCTCTCTCTCTCTCTCTCTCTCTCTCTCTCTCTCTCTCTCTCTCTCTCTCTCTCTCTCTCTCTCTCTCTCTCTCTCTCTCTCTCTCTCTCTCTCTCTCTCTCTCTCTCTCTCTCTCTCTCTCTCTCTCTCTCTCTCTCTCTCTCTCTCTCTCTCTCTCTCTCTCTCTCTCTCTCTCTCTCTCTCTCTCTCTCTCTCTCTCTCTCTCTCTCTCTCTCTCTCTCTCTCTCTCTCTCTCTCTCTCTCTCTCTCTCTCTCTCTCTCTCTCTCTCTCTCTCTCTCTCTCTCTCTCTCTCTCTCTCTCTCTCTCTCTCTCTCTCTCTCTCTCTCTCTCTCTCTCTCTCTCTCTCTCTCTCTCTCTCTCTCTCTCTCTCTCTCTCTCTCTCTCTCTCTCTCTCTCTCTCTCTCTCTCTCTCTCTCTCTCTCTCTCTCTCTCTCTCTCTCTCTCTCTCTCTCTCTCTCTCTCTCTCTCTCTCTCTCTCTCTCTCTCTCTCTCTCTCTCTCTCTCTCTCTCTCTCTCTCTCTCTCTCTCTCTCTCTCTCTCTCTCTCTCTCTCTCTCTCTCTCTCTCTCTCTCTCTCTCTCTCTCTCTCTCTCTCTCTCTCTCTCTCTCTCTCTCTCTCTCTCTCTCTCTCTCTCTCTCTCTCTCTCTCTCTCTCTCTCTCTCTCTCTCTCTCTCTCACACACTCTCTCTCTCTCTCTCTCTCTCTCTCTCTCTCTCTCTCTCTCTCTCTCTCTCTCTCTCTCTCTCTCTCTCTCTCTCTCTCTCTCTCTCTCTCTCTCTCTCTCTCTCTCTCTCTCTCTCTCTCTCTCTCTCTCTCTCTCTCTCTCTCTCTCTCTCTCTCTCTCTCTCTCTCTCTCTCTCTCTCTCTCTCTCTCTCTCTCTCTCTCTCTCTCTCTCTCTCTCTCTCTCTCTCTCTCTCTCTCTCTCTCTCTCTCTCTCTCTCTCTCTCTCTCTCTCTCTCTCTCTCTCTCTCTCTCTCTCTCTCTCTCTCTCTCTCTCTCTCTCTCTCTCTCTCTCTCTCCCCTCCCTCTCTCTCTCTCTTTTGGGTTGTCATCGCTTGAGGGGTTGAATGTTCTGCCACAAATCGTACAAACAATTCTGCTTCCTTCTCCATTCCACCTCGAACCATCTTGATAGAGCATCCACAACATTTTTCTTTCCAGCAATGTGGACCAGCTTGTACCTGTATTGTTGAAGTCTGTGGGCCACGTTGGCGCGGAGTGGGCACGTTGATCGGCGCTGATCGGACGCACGAGCGGGCATGCGGGACCCTCGGCCGGTCACCAGGGCACGGCATGGGGGTATTTGCGGGACGATTTCGTGTGCCAATTTCGGTGTGGGCGATTCATGTCATGTCGTGGGGTCGGAGCAGAATATTTCCGCTGTCTGAGATGACCATGCCGGAAACGAAGTGGTGTGGTTTCCGGCCAATGTTAGTGGACCACGTGAGCGGTCGGGGCCAATCGGAGCGCCCGATTCGGGTGATGACGGATCGCTTTGGGGTGGCCCCCCGCCGACAGGTCCGATAAAGGTTGGAGCGGTCCTTCCGCCTCTCTCTGGCCTCGCCCTCACCTTGCTCTGCTCGACATCGCCACGACCCGCCTCCTGCTGTCTGGACTCCGCGCCTCTCTTGCCTCGCCGTCTCTCTGAGCCACACCAGGCTCAGATTGCCATGATCATGCACACTTCAAAATTAAATTATGAACCATAAAATGGAAAAATTTAATTCCAACCGACTCAGGTGGGACTCGAACCCACAATCCCCAGCTTCGGAGGCTGATGCCTTCTCCTTTAGGCCACTGAGCCTGACAGAAATTTCGTTCAATTTTCCTCTTCATGAAGGAGAACCTCAGGATGAAGGGAATCGCTCCATTCCTGCTTCAAATCTTCCTCATATGACAGGTGACTGCCAGGAACAGGTGCACTTCGCACCTGCAAAGGTGGAGGGAGTGTCTGATTCTGAACTTTGACTCGTCACCGACAAATGGATCCGAATGACGTCGATGCTCGACACACTGCTTCAAAAAGGTGTGAATCTGAACTCCCCTTCTGTGTGTGGTGTGCCCCTCTCAATCCTGGAACGTGTGCTGACATCACCACGTTGTTGCACGTCCATCTGGCGATACCTGCTGGTTCTGAAGGTTTACAAGCCATGTCCACATGTGGAATTTGGATGGGTAATTCAGCTGCCTCATCTCTCTGTACCCCCTCTGTGCCCCCATCTCCTCGTGTTCCCATCTGTTGCTCCATCACCGGTTGATCTCTCTCTGGAACACTGCTTATCCCAGAATTCCCCATCGCAGGAACATTCTGACATCGAACATCATGGTCACGAACCTCCTGGTCAGCCAAGACATCCTTCAGCTCAGGCATCTTGGTGTGGATTTTCCTTCTGAACAACAGCTGTGCTGGTCTTTACCATGTGGTGGAGTGAGGTGATGCCCTGCATGCCGCAACATATGAGGTCCCTCCCTCCAGCTTGTGCAATCTTCATACGCTTCTCCAGACACTGGTCCTGACGTTTGACTTCATAATTTGCCTGTGGCCACTTCGGAGACACGTGATGGTGATAGATGTCCACGGCTTCCATGAAATCCATAACTGTCAGAGCAATGGTTTGTGGCCGACAGTCTGAATACCGAGTGGATGGTGTCTGGTGACTTGTGAAAATCTCTGATGATGCTGCTATCTGCTGCTGTGGTGGACCTCATGATTACATTCTGGGCGTAGTGACTGTAGTTGTCAATCACAACCATTACCGACTCTCCAGACGGTACTGGATCCAAAATATATACAGCTACATCTTCCCAATGGTCCCACCGGAAGTAACGTACTTCGGACAGGCTCTTCTGGATTCGGCCGACGAACAAGTTTGACACATTTCTCCAAGTCTCTGTCCATTCCCGGCCACCACACTTTTGTCCTCAGGTTTTGTTTGGTTCGAACAATCCCCAAATGAATTTTATGTGCTCACATCACCTGTCTTGGTCTCAATGTCTGTGGCTCCACAATCCGACTACCCCAGAGAATGCATTTCCCAATTGAACGTTGGTCATCTTGCACGGCAACATATGCCTTGGGTGGACAGTTCTCCCAATATCCAGTTTTTATACTCTGTCTGACCTCGTCGAACTCTGGATCATTGTCTGACTCTCTCTCTCTCTCTCTCTCTCTCTCTCTCTCTCTCTCTCTCTCTCTCTCTCTCTCTCTCTCTCTCTCTCTCTCTCTCTCTCTCTCTCTCTCTCTCTCCCTCTCTCTCTCTTTTGGGTTGTCATCGCTTGAGGGGTTGAATGTTCTGCCACAAATCGTACAAACAATTCTGCTTCCTTCTCCATTCCACCTCGAACCATCTTGATAGAGCATCCACAACATTTTTCTTTCCAGCAATGTGGACCAGCTTGTACCTGCATTGATGAAGTCTGTGGGCCACGTTGGGGCACTCGGAGCGGGCACGTTGATCGGACGCACGAGCGGGCATGCGGGACCCTCGGCCGGTCACCAGGGCACGGCATGGGGGTTTTTGCGTGACGATTTCGTGTGCCAATTTCGGTGTGGGCGATTCATGTCATGTCGTGGGGTCGGAGCAGAATATTTCCGCTGTCTGAGATGACCATGCCGGAAACGAAGTGGTGCGGTTTCCGGCCAATGTTAGTGGACCACGTGAGCGGTCGGGGCCAATCGGAGCGCCCGATTCGGGTGATGACGGATCGCTTTGGGGTGGCCCCCCGCCGGCAGGTCCGATAAAGGTTGGAGCGGTCCTTCCACCTCTCTCTGGCCTCGCCCTCACCTTGCTCTGCTCGACATCGCCACGACCCGCCTCCTGCTGTCTGGACTCCGCGCCTCTCTCGCCTCGCCGTCTCTCTGAGCCACACCAGGCTCAGATTGCCATGATCATGCACACTTCAAAATTAAATTATGAACCATAAAATGGAAAAATTTAATTCCAACTGACTCAGGTGGGACTCGAACCCACAATCCCCAGCTTCGGAGGCTGATGCCTTCTCCTTTAGGCCACTGAGCCTGACAGAAATTTCGTTCCATTTTCCTCTTCATGAAGGAGAACCTCAGGATGAAGGGAATCGCTCCATTCCTGCTTCAAATCTTCCTCATATGACAGGTAACTGCCGGGAACAGGTGCACTTCGCACCTGCAAAGGTGGAGGGAGTGTCTGATTCTGAACGTTGACTCGTCACCGACAAATGGATCCGAATGACGTCGATGCTCGACACACTGCTTCAAAAAGGTGTGAATCTGAACTCCCCTTCTGTGTGTGGTGTGCCCCTCTCAATCCTGGAACGTGTGCTGACATCACCACGTTGTTGCACGTCCATCTGGCGATACCTGCTGGTTCTGAAGGTTTACAAGCCATGTCCACATGTGGAATTTGGATGGGTAATTCAGCTGCCTCATCTCTCTGTACCCCCTCTGTGCCCCCATCTCCTCGTGTTCAAATCTGTTGCTCCATCACCGGTTGATCTCTCTCTGGAACACTGCTTATCCCAGAATTCCCCATCGCAGGAACATTCTGACATCGACCATCATGGTCACGAACCTCCTGGTCAGCCAAGACATCCTTCAGCTCAGGCATCTTGGTGTGGATTTTCCTTCTGAACAACAGCTGTGCTGGTCTTTACCATGTGGTGGAGTGAGGTGATGCCCTGCATGCCGCAACATATGAGGTCCCTCCCTCCAGCTTGTGCAATCTTCATACGCTTCTCCAGACACTGGTCCTGACGTTTGACTTCATAATTTGCCTGTGGCCACTTCGGAGACACGTGATGGTGATAGATGTCCACAGCTTCCATGAAATCCATAACTGTCAGAGCAATGGTTTGTGGCCGACAGTCTGAATACCGAGTGGATGGTGTCTGGTGACTTGTGAAAATCTCTGATGATGCTGCTATCTGCTGCTGTGGTGGACCTCATGATTACATTCTGGGCGTAGTGACTGTAGTTGTCAATCACAACCATAACCGACTCTCCAGACGGTACTGGATCCAAAATATATACAGCTACATCTTCCCAATGGTCCCACCGGAAGTAACGTACTTCGGACAGGCTCTTCTGGATTAGGCCGACGAACAAGTTTGACACATTTCTCCAAGTCTCTGTCCATTCCCGGCCACGACACTTTTGTCCTCAGGTTTTGTTTGGTTCGAACAATCCCCAAATGAATTTTATGTGCTCACATCACCTGTCTTGGTCTCAATGTCTGTGGCTCCACAATCCGACTACCCCAGAGAATGCATTTCCCAATTGAACGTTGGTCATCTTGCACGGCAACATATGCCTTGGGTGGACAGTTCTCCCAATATCCAGTTTTTATACTCTGTCTGACCTCGTCGAACTCTGGATCATTGTCTGACTCTCTCTCTCTCTCTCTCTCTCTCTCTCTCTCTCTCTCTCTCTCTCTCTCTCTCTCTCTCTCTCTCTCTCTCTCTCTCTCTCTCTCTCTCTCTCTCTCTCTCTCTCCCTCTCTCTCTCTTTTGGGTTGTCATCGCTTGAGGGGTTGAATGTTCTGCAACAAATCGTACAAACAATTCTGCTTCCGTCTCCATTCCACCTCGAACCATCTTGATAGAGCATCCACAACATTTTTCTTTCCAGCAATGTGGACCAGCTTGTACCTGTATTGATGAAGTCTGTGGGCCACGTTGGCGCGGAGCGGGCACGTTGATCGGCGCTGATCGGACGCACGAGCGGGCATGCGGGACCCTCGGCCGGTCACCAGGGCACGGCATGGGGGTTTTTGCGGGACGATTTCGTGTGCCAATTTCGGTGTGGGCGATTCATGTCATGTTGTGGGGTCGGAGCAGAATATTTCCGCTGTCTGAGATGACCATGCCGGAAACGAAGTGGTGCGGTTTCCGGCCAATGTTAGTGGACCACGTGAGCGGTCGGGGCCAATCGGAGCGCCCGATTCGGGTGATGACGGATCGCTTTGGGGTGGCCCCCCGCCGGCAGGTCCGATAAAGGTTGGAGCGGTCCTTCCGCCTCTCTCTGGCCTCGCCCTCACCTTGCTCTGCTCGACATCGCCACGACCCGCCTCCTGCTGTCTGGACTCCGCGCCTCTCTCGCCTCGCCGTCTCTCTGAGCCACACCAGGCTCAGATTGCCATGATCATGCACACTTCAAAATTAAATTATGAACCATAAAATGGAAAAATTTAATTCCAACCGACTCAGGTGGGACTCGAACCCACAATCCCCAGCTTCGGAGGCTGATGCCTTCTCCTTTAGGCCACTGAGCCTGACAGAAATTTCGTTCCATTTTCCTCTTCATGAAGGAGAACCTCAGGATGAAGGGAATCGCTCCATTCCTGCTTCAAATCTTCCTCAAATGACAGGTAACTGCCAGGAACAGGTGCACTTCGCACCTGCAAAGGTGGAGGGAGTGTCTGATTCTGAACTTTGACTCGTCACCGACAAATGGATCCGAATGACGTCGATGCTCGACACACTGCTTCAAAAAGGTGTGAATCTGAACTCCCCTTCTGTGTGTGGTGTGCCCCTCTCAATCCTGGAACGTGTGCTGACATCACCACGTTGTTGCATGTCCATCTGGCGATACCTGCTGGTTCTGAAGGTTTACAAGCCATGTCCACATGTGGAATTTGGATGGGTAATTCAGCTGCCTCATCTCTCTGTACCCCCTCTGTGCCCCCATCTCCTCGTGTTCAAATCTGTTGCTCCATCACCGGTTGATCTCTCTCTGGAACACTGCTTATCCCAGAATTCCCCATCGCAGGAACATTCTGACATCGACCATCATGGTCACGAACCTCCTGGTCAGCCAAGACATCCTTCAGCTCAGGCATCTTGGTGTGGATTTTCCTTCTGAACAACAGCTGTGCTGGTCTTTACCATGTGGTGGAGTGAGGTGATGCCCTGCATGCCGCAACATATGAGGTCCCTCCCTCCAGCTTGTGCAATCTTCATACACTTCTCCAGACACTGGTCCTGACGTTTGACTTCATAATGCGCCTGTGGCCTCTTCGGAGACACGTGATGGTGATAGATGTCCACGGCTTCCATGAAATCCATAACTGTCAGAGCAATGGTTTGTGGCCGACAGTCTGAATACCGAGTGGATGGTGTCTGGTGACTTGTGAAAATCTCTGATGATGCTGCTATCTGCTGCTGTGGTGGACCTCATGATTACATTCTGGGCGTAGTGACTGTAGTTGTCAATCACAACCATTACCGACTCTCCAGACGGTACTGGATCCAAAATATATACAGCTACATCTTCCCAATGGTCCCACCGGAAGTAACGTACTTCGGACAGGCTCTTCTGGATTAGGCCGACGAACAAGTTTGACACATTTCTCCAAGTCTCTGTCCATTCCCGGCCACCACACTTTTGTCCTCAGGTTTTGTTTGGTTCGAACAATCCCCAAATGAATTTTATGTGCTCACATCACCTGTCTTGGTCTCAATGTCTGTGGCTCCACAATCCGACTACCCCAGAGAATGCATTTCCCAATTGAACGTTGGTCATCTTGTACGGCAACATATGCCTTGGGTGGACAGTTCTCCCAATATCCAGTTTTTATACTCTGTCTGACCTCGTCGAACTCTGGATCATTGTCTGACTCTCTCTCTCTCTCTCTCTCTCTCTCTCTCTCTCTCTCTCTCTCTCTCTCTCTCTCTCTCTCTCTCTCTCTCTCTCTCTCTCTCTCTCTCTCTCTCTCTCTCTCTCTCTCTCTCTCTCTCTCTCTCTCTCTCTCTCTCTCTCTCTCTCTCTCTCTTTCTCTCTCTCTCTCCCTCTCTCTCTCTCTCTCTCTCTCTCTCTCTCTCTCTCTCTCTCTCTCTCTCTCTCTCCCTCTCTCTCTCTCTTTTGGGTTGTCATCGCTTGAGGGGTTGAATGTTCTGCCACAAATCGTACAAACAATTCTGCTTCCTTCTCCATTCCACCTCGAACCATCTTGATAGAGCATCCACAACATTTTTCTTTCCAGCAATGTGGACCAGCTTGTACCTGTATTGATGAAGTCTGTGGGCCACGTTGGCGCGGAGCGGGCACGTTGATCGGACGCACGAGCGGGCATGCGGGACCCTCGGCCGGTCACCAGGGCACGGCATGGGGGTTTTTGCGGGACGATTTCGTGTGCCAATTTCGGTGTGGGCGATTCATGTCATGTCGTGGGGTCGGAGCAGAATATTTCCGCTGTCTGAGATGACCATGCCGGAAACGAAGTGGTGCGGTTTCCGGCCAATGTTAGTGGACCACGTGAGCGGTCGGGGCCAATCGGAGCGCCCGATTCGGGTGATGACGGATCGCTTTGGGGTGGCCCCCCGCCGGCAGGTCCGATAAAGGTTGGAGCGGTCCTTCCGCCTCTCTCTGGCCTCGCCCTCACCTTGCTCTGCTCGACATCGCCACGACCCGCCTCCTGCTGTCTGGACTCCGCGCCTCTCTCGCCTCGCCGTCTCTCTGAGCCACACCAGGCTCAGATTGCCATGATCATGAACACTTCAAAATTAAATTATGAACCATAAAATGGAAAAAATTTAATTCCAACCGACTCAGGTGGGACTCGAACCCACAATCCCCAGCTTCGGAGGCTGATGCCTTCTCCTTTAGGCCACTGAGCCTGACAGAAATTTCGTTCCATTTTCCTCTTCATGAAGGAGAACCTCAGGATGAAGGGAATCGCTCCATTCCTGCTTTAAATCTTCCTCATATGACAGGTAACTGCCAGGAACAGGTGCACTTCGCACCTGCAAAGGTGGAGGGAGTGTCTGATTCTGAACTTTGACTCGTCACCGACGAATTGATCCGAATGACGTCGATGCTCGACACACTGCTTCAAAAAGGTGTGAATCTGAACTCCCCTTCTGTGTGTGGTGTGCCCCTCTCAATCCTGGAACGTGTGCTGACATCACCATGTTGTTGCACGTCCATCTGGCGATACCTGCTGGTTCTGAAGGTTTACAAGCCATGTCCACATGTGGAATTTGGATGGGTAATTCAGCTGCCTCATCTCTCTGTACCCCCTCTGTGCCCCCATCTCCTCGTGTTCCCATCTGTTGCTCCATCACCGGTTGATCTCTCTCTGGAACACTGCTTATCCCAGAATTCCCCATCGCAGGAACATTCTGACATCGACCATCATGGTCACGAACCTCCTGGTCAGCCAAGACATCCTTCAGCTCAGGCATCTTGGTGTGGATTTTCCTTCTGAACAACAGCTGTGCTGGTCTTTACCATGTGGTGAAGTGAGGTGATGCCCTGCATGCCGCAACATATGAGGTCCCTCCCTCCAGCTTGTGCAATCTTCATACGCTTCTCCAGACACTGGTCCTGACGTTTGACTTCATAATTTGCCTGTGGCCACTTCGGAGACACGTGATGGTGATAGATGTCCACGGCTTCCATGAAATCCATAACTGTCAGAGCAATGGTTTGTGGCCGACAGTCTGGATACCGAGTGGATGGTGTCTGGTGACTTGTGAAAATCTCTGATGATGCTGCTATCTGCTGCTGTGGTTGACCTCATGATTGACATGATTCTCCAAGTCTCTGTCCATTCCCGGCCACCACACTTTTGTCCTCAGGTTTTGTTTGGTTCGAACAATCCCCAAATGAATTTTATGTGCTCACATCACCTGTCTTGGTCTCAATGTCTGTGGCTCCACAATCCGACTACCCCAGAGAATGCATTTCCCAATTGAACGTTGGTCATCTTGCACGGCAACATATCCCTTGGGTGGACAGTTCTCCCAATATCCAGTTTTTATACTCTGTCTGACCTCGTCGAACTCTGGATCATTGTCTGACTCTCTCTCTCTCTCTCTCTCTCTCTCTCTCTCTCTCTCTCTCTCTCTCTCTCTCTCTCTCTCTCTCTCTCTCTCTCTCTCTCTCTCTCTCTCTCTCTCTCTCTCTCTCTCTCTCTCTCTCTCTCTCTCTCTCTCTCACTCTCTCTCTCTTTTGGGTTGTCATCGCTTGAGGTGTTGAATGTTCTGCCACAAATCGTACAAACAATTCTGCTTCCTTCTCCAGTCCACTTCTAATCATCTCAACAGAGCATCCACAAAATTTTTCTTTCCAGCAATGTGGACAACTTTCTACCTGTATTGTTGAAGTCGTGGGAATCATCCATCACTCCTGGCATATGGCCTGGACCTCCATGGATAAATCACCTCCAAAGACTTGTGGCAAATCGAATCAAACTTGTCACCGACTCATACGCAATGCCAAAGAGATATGCATGAAATCGTTCACATGGCCAGACAAGTCCCAAGGCCTCCTATTCCGTCAGTGACTCTCTCCGATCTACTTGCGAACGGAGTCATTCTTGGTCCCCATTTGTATCTGCACCAACACTGCACCTCATCCCACAGGACTGGAATCTGCAATGACTTTGGTTCGTGCTTGTGTCTCCAAAGGGGTAAGCATGACGGTACTCCAGGGACTTTCAGGAAGGTAGGCAGGAAATTTGGAGGAGGTGGGTTTGGGGTGGATTAAAGGGGATAGAAAATATCGAGGTTTTGGATGGGGGATGACATGAGATGGCGGTGAACAGCTGTTTTGAATACCTGGAGGGAAGAGTGCGATTGAAGAGAGTGTGGGAGGTTGTTCCAAAGGTGGGAAGAAAAAGAGGAATGAAAGAGTGAAGGTGAGCAGTGATTCGTCATTTTGGTAGTTTTACCAGCAGGGCTGGCGGACCTTGAGCGCCCTGCGGGAATATGGAGGGGACAAATTGCAGACGGATCCAAAAACGATACATAGCGTGATATCTCAAACCTGTATCGGCCCCGATATGTTCTCTTGGATCAGGTATTACGTGGTGGAGGTGTGCTCTCCACCGAGTGCCGTTCGAGTTTTTATTCCGGTTTGCTTCTTGGACTCGTCGTACAGGTAGCAAACCCTTCTTCTTCTTCATCATCAGGTATTCAAGTGAATGTTGTGAACGACAGACATGAGGTGGTTAAACGGTGTGACTCGCTGGTTGGTGAAAGATAAACGTTCATCACCTTGTTAAGTAGACATCAATAAAACGTGTGCGTCTGTGTGTGTGTGTCTGTGTGTGTGCGTCTGTGTGTGTTTGTGTCGGTGTGTGTGTGTGTGTCTGTGTGTGTGCGTCTGTGTGTGTGTGTCTGTGTGTGTGTGTGTGTGTTACACTCCTTTGTAAGATTAATTCTGTCTATTATATACATCCCATTGCAACAGAGCATTTCGACCTTCAGTCCCCATTCATCCTGAACACCCCTGCGAGTGTGGACGATCTTCTTGAGTACACACCATGTTGCCTTGAGACGTGATGAGAGGTCTGTTCGAATGGTAAACGATGACCGGGTTTTCGTCGATCTCTGCCGAGTAGTGAAGGTTGATAGCACGGCATCGAGATCAAACATCGATGGGAACCTGACGATCATCGAATTGGGACTTGGGTGCCGGTTCGCCGTGTCGTCTGTTCGAGGCTTCCTGGGCGCTCGGTGTCCGTCCACCGGCATCTTGGATCTCTCGCTTCCTCGGGCCGTGAATCTGATCTTCAACTCCTCTCCTTCTGTCGGAGCGAATGTCCAACCGAAACACCTTCACACGTTGTTGTGGAATCGTCTTCAATCCCTCTCACTTGAGGATGACGAATCACCATCGATGACAAGATGGCCGACACACCGGAAAACGGGACTGTGCATGGGCGTGAATACCGCGTAAGATGACGTCACTCGATGAACGGCCATCGATGAGCGATCGCCACTCTCATGTGATCTCTTTTTCTTATTGCCATGACTATATATATATATATATATATATATATATATATATATATATATATATATATATATATATATATATATATATATATATATATATATATATATATATACTTCAAAATTAAATAATAGCGAACGCAGTGAGCTTCATACTTAACGCGTGCACATGAGAGAATTGGAAACAATAACAACAACAACAACACAATAACTCTGAGGTTTTGGAATCTGTGTCGTGGCTATGACCCTTTTGCTGCCGGTTGGTTTTAAACGCTGTGCGGTGTATAAACACAATTGGGTTTTATTTCTATCTTGTGAAGATTACTTAACGCGTGCACATGAGAGAATCGGATACAACAACAACACAATACCATGGCAATTTGGAATCCGTGTCGTTGCCTATGAACCTATTGCTTCCGTTTTTTTGCTTCTGGTTATTTTTTGTTTCCGGTTTTTGTCATGGGGAATGATGCATGCCGGGAGATAAAGGCATCGTCCGAGACATGAAAGACCCAAATAATATCAGACATGGTGTATATTTCCTCCACTGATTTTAATAAAGATATCTATCTCCCGCATCATAAAAAAATAATTTTTCATCGTGATTTACGTTACTTGATCGCTGATCCCGAATCCACGCCGAAGTAACCGGAAATTGCGTATACAGTTGTGAACAAGTTATAGGTAAAGTCAGAAGTGAATGTAAGAAGAATACTACGTTCGCTTCTAGTGTTTTTTTTTTTTTAAGATGAGATCCTGTTCTAGGCGGTGTAGTTGTTGTTGTGAAGGTAATGTTGAGGTCATAGGTGAAGTCAGAAGCGAATGTAAGAAGAATTCTACGTTCACTTCTCGGCTTTGCTTATTCCATATTAACTATAACGAGCTGAAACCCCGTCACAGACGGATTCCGTTCCATGAGTCCAATATGACAACCAGTGGCGGCTCTTGTAAGAGCCGGATCCCAGTCGATGTACTCCATGGCGTTACCCAATGAGGCCTACAAAACGTCCATATACACGACATTTTTGGTGAACACGACTCCTTGTGAAGAAGTCCCCTGATTTGTGCACGTGTTCACGTTGACGGACAAACACCGTGTCAAAACTTCTCAGGTCACAGTACCGAGAAAAACGTGACGCTCCCGCTCGGAGGAGCACAAAATTGGTCCTTCAGTATTAATATATAGATATGTAAAAATATAATCCCAACGGACTCAGGTGGGACTCGAACCCACAATCCTCAGCTTAGGAGGCTGACGCCTTATCCTTTAGGCCACTGAGTCTGACGTGGAGATTTCCCTCTATTTTCCTCTTCATGAAGGAGAACCTCAGGATGAAGAGAATCGCTCCATTCTTGCTTCATGTCTTGCTGTTTTTACAAGTGACAACCAGGAACAAGTGCACTTCGCACCTCCAAAGGTGGAGGGAATATCTGACTGTGAACTTTGACTCGTCACTGACAAATAGATCCGAATGACGTCGGTGCTCGACACACTTCTTCAATAAGGTGTGAATCTGAACTCACCCTTCCGTGTGTGGTGTACCCCTCTCAATCCCGGCACGTGTGCTGGGATCACCACGTTGTTGTACGTCCATCTGGTGATACCTGCTGGTTCTGGAGGTTTACCTGCTGTGTAATTTGGATGGGTAATTCAGCTGCCTCATCTCTCGTTCTGTGCCCCTTCTGTGCCCCCATCTCCTCGTGTTTCCATCTGTTGCTCCATCACCGGTTGATCTCTCTCTGGAACACCGCTTATCCCAGAATTCCCCATCGCAGGAACATTCTGACATTGATACTTCTTCACATGTGAAGTGTTTCTGTCATGACAAACTCCCTCTGGTGACTGTATTGTCACCTTGATTCCAGCCATGGACACCACAGCGTAAGAGTCTGACAGGAAGGCTGTCTCGTTTCCTTGGATTCTCTCGTTTCAGCAACACAGGATCTCCTGGCAGCACATCAGACTCTTTAGCATGACGTCGATGATCCGCATGCAGCTTCGCTCATCCCTCGTTCTCAGCATCCTTGTCTCGAACCTCCTGGTCAGCCAAGACATCCTTCAGCTCAGGTATCTTGGTGCGGATTTTCCTTCTGAACAACAGCTGTGCTGGTCTTTACCATGTGGTGGAATGAGGTGATACCCTGCACGTCGCAACATATTGTTACGGTTGTGGAAATTCGCATTACACCATCAAGGGTCCTCAGGTGAGATATATCGGTAAGTTAATGTGTAGTTAGCCCAAACCCGTTGTTTCGAGGGATTTCTGTGATTTGGGAATTTGGTGCAAGAACAACAACCACCACCAAACCACGCCACCTCAACAACCACCGCGTTCTGACTCGGCACACGGTTGCCAGAGGCTTGGCCTTCGAGAGGGAAAGCAAGCGGCCCCCGTCCCCCCCCTTCCCCCCGAACGAATGGCGCCGCCGCGGTGGATTTCACCCTGCGAGGGAAGAGGAAGAATGCAACAGCGGTGCAAGCGTCGCCGATTGGGCGGAAGACCCCTCCTTCCGGAAGTTTCTAGCATGTTCTGGAAGGAGGGGCGGGAGTTGAGAGGGGGTGGGTCTTTTTGAAAAAGGGGGCAGAACACGAGCGCAAGGGGCGGGGCTTGCTGAAAAAAGGGGCGGAACGAAAAGGCGAAGGACAGTGAAGTTGAGTTTTAGGCTGAACGTGCGCGAGTGAGGAGAGCTCAGCGGAAAAGGCCGAACGCGCGCGAGTGAGGAGAGCTCGGCGGGAAAGGCTGAACGCGCGCGAGTGAGGAGAGCTCGGCGGAAAAAGGGCGAACGCGAAAGAGAGCGAGTGAGGAGTGCCTACAACACGTTACTCATAGGTTAGAAATAAGTTTCGGGTACGCTAAACATTACCTCGACGTGTTTCGACTTATGATTAACTTACAATTAACGTGTGTCGACGTGTGTCAACGATCGCATAACGTGCCTACAACTTATGGCCAGCGTAGCGGAACTTGTGAGTCATACGCTGGCATAAGTCGTAAAATTTCAAGCATGCTAAAATTTGAGGACAACTGCAAAGTACAACGATGAAAGCCAGCGTACTACGACGTATGGCAGTGTTTTACAGCGTGCTCTCAATGTTTCCAAAACTTACCCATAACGTATTCGACGTGTGCCAGCGTTTTGGACAATTTTTTCAAAAATCGGCATAAGCTGGCTGAAACGTCAAGGTGTGACTGGGCCTTAACGGCTGAAGTCCACGGATACAGTTTGCTTGGGTCGTTGAGTCCAGTCGGTGCGATGACGTCAATGATGACGACAGCACGCACGCTAAATCTCGTTTCTGTGCAAACGAATTAATGACGTCACGAGTTCGCAGCCTCTGAACCATCCAGGGTCCATCCGTAACTGGTTTTAACGTTTCAAGGATCTACCTGTTCGGATTACCTGCGAAAGGAAGTGTTAAGCGATCGGTGGCAAACGAACGTGTCGTCAGACGTCGGACGTGTCTGCGTTTTGTTCGGAGTGCACACGTCGAAAAACCGTTCATCGGAGGAAATTCAAACTTTACCATGTGATACGTGACCACGTGATACGGCGGCCACTCTTTTGAGGTCAACATCGGGCGGCTTTCTAAAATCCTCAATTTTCATCCGATTGACGAGAAATTCGAACAGGATTTGCATACGAAGTCGCTGAATTCAATCACCGACTATTTGTGAGGTCAACGTGGGTCAAAAGGTCAACATAGGTCGAAATTTCTGAAATCTTCCATTTTCATCTGATTCACTTGAAATTTGAACATTCTTTTCACGTCAAGTCACCAAATTAAACCACCAATTATTTTTGAATCTCAAGGATCCACCTGTTCTGTAGTTATTTATTTATAAACACCGCACCTATTGTGTGAGAGTAAGGAAAGGTGAGACGAAGAAGAAGAAGAACAACAACACATTTTCGTACCTGTGATTATTGAATTCCTTTCGGTTATACTCCTGCTGTCGTCGTCCTGTCCCATCATTCCTGGCAGGTCATTGAACCCGCCAGAAGGCAACTCTTCAACCTCGTCACTTGCTTCGGCACCAATCGTCTTCACCGATTTGAACGAAGGGAATACCTTGGATTAATCGATTTATTCTTCAAAAACAAAACCGACTCCACCTGCGGGAACCAAATGAACGCTTCTTGATTCAAACCGCTCAAGCAACCACTCCAACGGAACGCAGAGTTCGGTACCGCTTAACAATATGCCGGTCTCCATGGAAACAATGTTGTCATGGTACCTGAGTGTTCAGTTTAACTCGATCCTCTTGTGACAACTTCCCCAAGCGGATTTGATGCCCGAGCACACGAAGTCTAAACCGGGGTTAATCAATTGGTTCATTTTGTCCGTCTGTCGATCTACAAACGTCGGTTTATGATCGAAGAACAACGAGATGTCATTTGAATGTGATATGTTGAATTTGTCCTGATCGCGCATGCGCGGAGAGGAGTGACATGATATTTTAACTCTCCGCCTGTCGAGCAGTGAAAGGGAATTGAAAATCATTCCAAACAGGAAGCTTGCTGTTTTTAAGGATGTCACAAAGGACACAAACAACAAGCTTGCAAAGCAGTTGAAACGGAACGGCTGGCTTGGTAAGCAATATCAAGCTGCTTGCTGACAGAACACACTCCCAGGTCATATTTGTCAATGTGAACACAGAGGATCCCTGTAATGCTGCCATTGTTGTTTGATATTGCCAACTTGCATTCTCGTACGGTGTGTTGGAGTGGCCACCCGTCCAGGATTGTGTCCAATAGCCAAGGAGACTCCTTTGGCAGCACCGACGCTCTGCACAGAGTATGATCCCAATGGATAGATGGATGGATTAATTATTGTACAGTTTGATCCAAAAGAGATCAAACACTACCTGTCAGAGAGATTGCCATCAGATTATTCAAGCTGGTGGATTGCCTATCTTGACCAGGCCAGAGATCCTCACACACACAATGTCCTGTGAACCACCTGCAACCTCCACCTCCAGCAGGACCACAACCACTTAGCAGCACCTGTTGCCATGCGAACGTCTGGCAGACAATGTAAGCCTCCAGATCAAGTGGAGTGTACTTTTGTTTTGTTTTTTTGTGTCCGCAGATGTTCCACCCACTTTAATTTAATAAAGACAACACATCATGTTTGGTTTATTCCATGAGCAGAACACGGTACGCATTACTATGTCATCAAACAAAGAGGGAAAAGTAGAAAGCAGGATTTCCATAAATATAATTCAAATATAGTCTCTACTAATCACTGAGATAATGGAATATTCTGAACATATTGTTATGTAATTGGGGGGAGAGGGGGAGGGGTGTATTCCAAATTCCACACCTCATCACCGTGACGGTCATGGGTCGGATAACTCCGAACCAGACGATTCTGTAAAATGACCACAGACGCCGTCTATGGCCAGATTGTAGCACTCAGAGCCGGTTTACCATACCTGTGAGATTAACAAAGCAGATGGGGAACCGTGCTTGCGACTTTTAGCAGCGACTCTTTGGCCGAGCGAACCGATGCGACGTGCCACACGATTATTAACAAACGAACCGATTGGTACTTAAGCTAGCACTTTCAGAAGCACAATGTCAAACCAAACTTGAGCAGGATAAGTCAAGACACGATAATAAACTTCCACATACTTTATTAGAATTACCAATTGAGTGGGAAATGACGGGAGTAATGGTGGTTGGGGAATTCATTTGGGAAAATGGTGGGAGAATTCAAAGAGGGACAGAGCAAAGCATAATCAAGAATTTACAACATTCATCCACTCCCCATGTCCCCTATGCGATAAAACCTGCCCTCGGATGCCTTATTACTCTGACTCATCACCTTTACACGAAAATAGATCCATACACCTGAAGGAAAAACACTGTGAGATTGGGAAGAGTGGGCAGAAATTACGAGTCTGAAAGAGAGAGTGCGAAAGCGAAAGAGAGAGTGCGAAAGAGAGCGAGAGTGAAAGAGAGTCTGAAAGAGAGAGACGAGTCTGAAAGAGAGAGAGAGAGTGTGGGATTTTATTATGTACCCCTGGATGAGACTGCAATTACCCCCAAGACTCAGTAGTTCGGGCTCGGTTACTCTGTGCACGTCCTCCTTGTTAATCCTTTCAGCTTCCACGGTGCCCGATCGTATGGGGTCGCTTGTTCTCATGCTGAAAGCGATAGTTTGCGTGGTGGCGGTTTCTTGTGCCGAGGTGCGAGGGGAGGCCGAGACTTGGGCAGCTTCCTGGAAACCGCACTGCAGGAGCTGGGGGCAAAATGTGTAAAAATAAAAGCCCTGAACAGTTCCGGAAGGAATAACAAGTCAGAGAAGTGGGAAGGTCGTCAAGAACCACACCCTCAGCCAATGATGCGACTCCACAGCCTTGTGCTGCACACGATCTCTTCTTCAGAGCCACAGAGGATGTGAATTCTTGTATTCACCAATTTAAACGAAGGCAATAATATTTATTCCTCAAAAACAAAACCCTCAATTACTTTAATCATTGCTTTATTTTAATATTAAAAATAATTTTGGTTTTGATTTTTTTTTATTTTGTAATTTGAAATTTCTTTTGTAATTTTTTTTTTAAGAGAGAGAGAGAGAGAGAGAGAGAGAGAGAGAGAGAGAGAGAGAGAGAGAGAGAGAGAGAGAGAGAGAGAGAGAGAGAGAGAGAGAGAGAGAGAGAGAGAGAGAGAGAGAGAGAGAGAGAGAGAGAGATAGAGAGAGAGAGAGAGAGAGAGAGAGAGAGAGAGAGAGAGAGAGAGAGAGAGAGAGAGAGAGAGAGAGAGAGAGAGAGAGAGAGAGAGAAAGAGAGAGATCTCGGTAATAAAATATTAAAACTGATGATAAAAATCAAAGCCATCGAGACATTGTCAAACATGAAATGAACAAACGACGAATCTGAAGGTGCTGTCACACCTTGACGTTTTAGCCAGCAATGGCAACGTATAAAAATGTATGTAAAACGCTGGCGTACCCTGAAGTTTTGAGGGTTTTTTTAAGTTTTGGTCGTATTCATAACGTGTTGGTCGTATGTATAACATATTAGTAATATAACGGGCACAGAACGTTTCGTTGTCTTATAGATAACTTATACCAATGAATGCTTAGCCTGTTGTCGGCGTTCACAATCTATGCCCAACGATAGTTTAACTTAGGCATAGCACGCTGCACGTATCGCCGACGAACTCGTGGCGTTCTCTGTTAAAAACCTGCCGCACGTCGATTTAAATCATAATCGCCTGAAAATTGGAAGTGTCAACATCGCAGTCACACCTTGACGATTTAGCCAGCGTATGCCGACCTATGAAAAATGTGTCTAAAACGCTGGCACACGTCGAATACGGAATGGGTAAGTTGTGTATACGTTAGGAGCACGCTGAAAAATAATGAAGTACGCTGTCATATTCCGTGGTACATCTAGTACGTCGTGAAATTTCAAGCATGCTGAAAATTTTACGACGTACTTGACATATGGCTCACAAGTTCCGCATACGCTAGCATAAGTTCTCGGTACGCTCCGCGATCGTTGACACACGTCGGACACACGTTACTTGTAAGTTACTCATAAGTCGAAACACGTCGAGGTAATTTTTAGAATACCCGAAACTTAATTTTAAACCTATGAGTCACGTGCTTTGAACCTATGTGTAACGTATCTCAAACGCACATTGTCGTATGTAGACTAATTTGATTGACGTCTTCCGGACGACCACAGAACTAACTGAACGTGTTTCTAACTTACATCTACCGTATAATGGCGATTTGGCAGCGTTTAGGGGAATTGGTATATGCAAATGGGCTTCACAAGAGGAACCAGTCAGTGTCCACGTGTGAGTACAGAGCAGCCAATCTCCGCTTCTGCATGTGCTGCTATTGGGTCGGCTGCCCAAGAACCGAACCAGAGCCCAAGCGACTTTGACACTTGCAGTCAGAGTTTTTTCAACATCTCTGGGTTCTCAGGAATGCTGAACCTGTCAAGTGATCCCATTGCCGCAAGCACCCCTTGTGTCGAGCTAAATACACCTGAACCACTGCAGAATTTCAAGTCAATTCGGTGACAATGGCGTTGTGTACTAGTCATGTTTTTTTTGTTTTTTTAGCGGACAAAACCTTGAGGACGCTGCTCTTGGACACATTTATCCTTGTCTAAAAAAGGGCCCTCGGAGGTCTCCAGCTTTCCGCTCCATTTCATTAATTTCGGTACGTCCAGGCAGCTTGGAGGTGTTTTAATTTTTGTACTGTTCCCAATAAGTGCACGTTTTCCGATTAAGTATTTCAGCTGCTTTTAGGCAACGCAGGTGTGCACAGGAACCATTCATTTTTGTGTACGCAAGAGCAACATTGCACACCATTCACCCAAGTGTCATGTAAATCGACATTTATTTCTTCGACATATTGGCAATTAACCATTCCTGAAATGTTCGACATGTACTGGCCCATAAACAATGTACTCTTACCATTTTTGGGGTTAGGGCTGTAAACCAGCATGAAAGGGACCTTGATAGATTGCGCACAGAACTCTAAGCTTATTTTTTTTTAATTTGTTCGGGAAAATTTAAAGGGCCGTTGCGATGCTGTTGCTAGGGCCCGTGGACACATATTCGGACGAACACGATCCCCACATATATTGGACCTACCTCCCAAATGTCATTGGAATCTGTTGAGTGGTAAAAGGTGCTACGCTTGACAAAAATTTTTGGGACAGACATACATGGAAATTACCAGAATAAGGACGCTGCAAGAGCAGCCAATAAATTATGCCCTTATCCCTGATGTCTTTGTCCTTTGTGATAAATCACTGAAACGATGTTCATTTCAAGAGGAATGTTATTGCCTCTGAGGTCCTTTATTGCAAGAACAATGCAGTAACACAAATATCTATATCATGTTTTCTTGCCACGGAACTGTGCCAGCTGGGGCGTTAACCCAGTGCTTGAGGAGATTCCTCTGTTTTTTTCCTTCCTTGGAGGCAGTGTTGTGGCCTGTAGCTGTCTGCGTACCCTCCAAGTGATGTCCCTCTCGCCATGCTCCTGGAACAACGTCGCCTTTCTCCTTCTCTGCCGGGTCTAGCTGCTGGTTCTGTAGTCCTGGGTACCTGTGATTGAAATTTTTTTTTATTAACTTATAAAGCGCACCTCCAATAAAAACACGCATTGCAATGCGCTGTACAATAACTAATAATATAATGATACTTCAAACATTTAATTAAGGTAAATCATATAATTCAAAGAAGCATAGGCTCAAACTTTTTTTGCATTCTATAGAGTATAACATATGCGATGAAAACATGAATTACCGAGTCCTCATGAAGTTGTGCAGGATCACGCAGGTTTTGACAATGAGCTTGACACTCGAGGGGTGATGCTGCATGGTAGTTAGCAGAACCTGGAATCTGTTAGCCAAGATTCCGAATGCATTTTCTGCTACCCTCCTTGCTCGGCTAAGCCTGTAGTTGTAGATGCGTTGGTCATTCGTCATACCCCGGAGGCTGTATGGCTTCATCATGGTTGGTCGTAGAGCAAACGCATCGTCACCGACAAAGAAGTACGGTACGTCCTGGTTGTCGTCTGGGAGAGGCTCAGGGTCAGGGAAGCCAAGGGTACCGTCTTCAGCACATTCCTTCAGCTCACAATCATTATAAATCTGCGCATCTGATGCCGATCCAGAACCTCCGACATCTGCCCAAATGAATTTGTAGTCTGCATCTACAAGCGCCATCAGAACAATAGAGTAGAATCCTTTATAGTTGTAGTATTGGGACCCACTCTTTGGAGGACAGCGGCAGGCCACGTGCTTCCCGCCAAGTGCCCCACATGTATGGGGAAAGTTCCATCGTTTGTAGAACCTGTTGGCTATGGTGCGCCAAGCATCAGGAGTACTTGGGCAAACAAGCACCTCATCCACGTATTCGTCAATAATAGGTGGACACACTTCACTGACGACTAGGGACTGCGTGTTATGAGGGACCCTCCAACCGAACTTCATGGAGGCATACTTGCTTCCAGAGGCAAGGTGACGCAAAGTCAGTGCCAGCCTCATGCGCTCAAGCGGATCCCTGTAGAAGGTGTACTGCTTGGTTATCCTTGGACCCACTCTGGCAGGCAGCTCGTCGAACATCGCTGGAGGCATTCGCAGGAAGTTGATGAAGGATGCAGGGTCCTCGTTCCGGAGTTCCACCATGATCTGGTCATATATGCCGTAATGGCGTCGCCTCCCGATCCATGGTCTCACCCAGTTCCTTCTCCTCCGTTCACGTCTTCTTCTCCCAGCTCTATTGGCACGCAACCAGTGCAGTGTCAACTCGATGAGGTCACGTTGATGTTCGAGGACAGGTCGGTATTGTCGTCTCAGCCTTGCCGTATCCTCAATCTCTCGGAATGACATGGACATGTACTCACCACGAAGTCTAAAAAAAAGACGGGTTCCTCCTGCGAAGCCCCTTTTTATATACCAATTCCCCGAATTGCTGCCAATACGCCATCTGTAAGTTAGAAACGCGTTCAGTAAGTTCTGTGGTCGTCCTGAAGATGTCAAATACGTCTACATACGTATTTGTGCGGAGGACATGCTTTACAAGTAATTCCCAAGCACGTTACTCATAGGTTATAAATAAGTTTCGGGTACGCTAAACATTACCTCGACGTGTTTCGACTTATGAGTAACTTACAAGTAACGTGTGTCGACGTGTGTCAACGATCGCATAACGTGCCTACAACTTATGGCCAGCGTAGCGGAACGTGTGAGTCATACGCCGGCATACGTCGTAAAATTTCAAGCATGCAAAAATTTGAGGACAACCCAAAAGTACAACGTTTAAAGCCAGTGTACTACGACGTATGGCAGTGTTTTTCAGCGTGCTCTTAACGTAAACAAAACGTTCCCATAACGTATTCGACGTGTGCCAGCGTTTTAGACAAATTTTTCATAAATCGGGATACGCTGGCTAAATCGTCAAGGTGTGACAGCGGCTTGAGAAAGTGTCATGTACTCAACACAGAGCTTTCAAAATATCCACAATGACTCTGTCATTGAGACTCGAGAACGAACATATCTGAACATAACTCGAAAGGGAACAAATTCCAAACTCGAAATGAACAAACTTGCATTTGTAAAAGGTTTTCTCACCCCAAAATGAATTAATCCACCATTGCTCTCAAACATGCCAAACACAATACTTGCTAGACTCTTAGAAAGAGAAGAAAAATACATTTTTCATGCTGATGTGGTTGCCATTTTCTGTTGTTGATGTGGTTGCCTTTGCAATTTTCACATATGCTGCAAATTCTGTCGTAAAAATACAGGTTTGTGCGAGAGATGTTCCCGCAGTTCTGGAGATGGAAGGTCCGAGCCAGCATACCTTTCGACATCGTTCATCCAACGCTGGTACTCAAGGTCCACGGATGCTCCTCCTCAGTGCCAAGCAATTCCATGGTGAGCTTCAACCTTCCAGCATTTTGTAAGAACACAACCTTGAAGCAATTCTCATCTGCAAGAAGCTGCCTTGACCGCTGCCGGTATGTGCTCTCCGCCGGCGAACGGTTGCTCTGTGTTGCAAGCCTGCCAGCCGTGGCGAGCGAGCTATCCGACAGGTACATCTCCATTACGCGTACACACACATCGTCAGTGACGATGTGCTGCAGCTGTCGCACAATGCTCTGAATCAGGTTGTCTATTGTGAAGCAGGTGTATGCGTGGATTGTGAACATCTCCCTCAGCTTGTCTTCAAAGGCACTCGACTCCATATTTCCATCGAGCAAGTTCCTCACCATGTCCAAGAATGTTGGGTAATAATCCTCCACATCATGCTCACTTCGCTTTGGACGCAGGAGTGACGCTGCTCTGTGCTTGCGTCTTCTTCCAGATCCCAGCAGTTCCGTGTCCCGTTCATGTTCCCGTCTCTCCTCCTCGATCTGTCGCTCAGCCTGTTGGTACATATGTAGGAGGCGCTGGCAGAGGATCTGGTGAAGCCTGAGCAGGATGAACCAATTGTTATTCACGAAGAAAAGGTTGTAAACGAGGTCCTTGCCTCCCAGTTTCTGTGCGTGTGTGGTCGGGAACAACAACATGTTCTTCGTGGGATGGTTTTCAACCTTCCCCTTGCTTGGATCACAATTGTCTTGGCCATTGGTTTTACCATGATCCAATTCAATTTCCTCTGGCTCTTCCTCTCCATTTCCACTGCCTTCCTCAACATCACTCAGCTCCCCCCATGACAAAAAGAACAGATCTGGTAGGAGATGGTGGAGAATCTGCTTGATCTTGCGCTTGTCTTCTGCTTGTATGCCACTCTGTCGTTTGACATGATGGATGATGAGTGAAGCTGCATCCTCGAGGACCTGCTTGTTCTCGTATTCAAAAGAAAGATGTGGTCCAGGTGGTGGAGGATTGCCCTCTGCAACCTGTTCCTGCTGCTCATTGAATATTGTTTCAATCTCATTGAGAAGGCTTTTGGAACGCAAAGCCTTGGTGTCAGTCTTTTTGAAGTTGATGCCCTGATGATCAAGTGACTTTAGATGATATTTCTCATTCTGCTCGTGCCAGGTCTGGTTGAATACACATTGTTCCTGGTGCAATTCCTTGTCCTTGCTCTTCAATCTTTTGAGGACAAGAGGCACGTTCATCACAGGATTTCTCTTGAGTCCATCAATTATGTCACTGGCTTTATCCCCATATATCCGCTGAACAGCTTTGACATGGACGACCTCTGAGGAGCCCCCCAAGCAGGAGTCGAGACGGAAATGACTTTTGTCCTCTTCAGACATGTGGGACATCTTTTTTTGAATGCCTTCTAGCACGGCGATCGTTGCCAGGTTCGTTTCCAGCATATAGTCCAACTCAAAACGTTCATCTTCACAGCAGTACATGTGCTCCTCGGACTGAGTCTTCTTTGAGCTCGCGAATTTCAAATTCTCAGTCCAAGATACAAATGTGTCATTCAATACCTCATGACAAAGTGCTGTGCGTCCGCTGCACTTTGGTTGCTGGTAACTTTTGGGCAGGGTGCGGTAGCTTGGTCCCATTCGCTTGCAGGAAGCGTAGTCGATCTCCATGGTTATGCCGTCTGAGGAGAGGTCTTTCGGCAATGCTTCAAGGGGTGAGACATCTGTGTCGCCAACGGAAGCCTTGAACCAGCTGAAGAGTTCAGGGAAGTCGCTCAAGAAGGGACAGACCAACTGAAGAAGTTCTGCTCGAGAGACAGTCTCCTGGTTGAACAGCGTGAGGCAGTGTAGGAAGTTTTCATATGATTCACGGCTCTTCAGTGCTTTGCGTACCTTTTCAAGGAAGGCAAGATCTCCCAGATTTCCATGCTTATTGGTATCCGCTCCCGAAGAATCCTTAAATCCACCTGGCTTCAGCTTTTTCTTCATCGGAGGTGTGGTTCCCAGATCAGACGTGGATGGAATGGGACCTTTTTTCTGCATCAACCTCTTGCTGTTGCGATGGCTGCAACTATTGGTGTTGCTGCCTATCAGTGGTTGATTCACAGTTTCACCATGGTCATTGTGCACCGAATCAAGCTTCTCACAGGTCTTCCCCATCAAGTGTGATACATTTATATCTGGGACTAACGTGTCCAACTCTGTGAGAAGATCTTCCTCGTTCTTCAACAGTTGTGCAATCTCTGAAAAGAAATACTGTTGAGATGGCATTGGTGCGTTTTCGTCCTGCGACACCTTAATTTTACATTGCTCGTAAGTCCATAAAATTCCCATAAAAGCCTTGAACATCTCAGGTTGGTTCTGGAAACGGTTTTTTATCTTTTTTATAAAGTTAATAGCCTCATTCAACATGGCAGGTTGCACGTTGTGCAACTGCAGTTGTACGGGGTGCTGGTTGGTGTGAGACATGTGACTGGTGTCTGTCGGGACAGGATGCTGAGTAGGAAAGCCAGGCAGAGATGGTGGCTGTTCAGATGGATGTGGAGAGCTGGGGAGGGACTTGCTTGACATGGCAGAGGGTTCTATGGGCCAAAGCTGGGTGGTGTGAGACGTGTGACTGGTGTCTGTCGGGACAGGATGCTGAGGAGGAAAGCCAGGCAGAGATGGTGGCTGTCCAGATGGATGCGGCGAGCTGGGGAGGGACTTGATTGACATGACAGAGGGTTGTATGGGCCAAAGCTGGGTGGTGTGAGACATGTGACTGGTGTCTGTCGGGACAGGATGCTGAGTAGGAAAGCCAGGCAGAGATGGTGCGTGTTTAGATGGATGTGGAGAGCTGGGGAGGGACTTGCTTGACATGACAGAGGGTTGTATGGGCCAGAGCTGGGTGGTGTGAGACATATGACTGGTGTTTGTCGGGACAGGATGCTGAGTAGGAAAGCCAGGCAGAGATGGTGGCTGTTCAGATGGATGTGGAGAGCTGGGGAGGGACTTGCTTGACATGACAGAGGGTTGCATGGGCAAGAGCTGGGTGGTGTGAGACATGTGACTGGTGTTTGTCGGGACAGGATGCTGAGGAGGAAAGCCAGGTGGAGATGGTGGCAGTCCAGATGGATGGGGACAGCTGGGGAGGGACTTGCTTGACATGGCAGAGGGTTCTATGGGCCAAAGCTGGGTTGTGTGAGACGTGTGACTGGTGTCTGTCGGGACAGGATGCAGGGTATGAATGCCAGGCAGAGATGGTGGCTGTCCAGATGGATGTGGACAGCTGGGGAGGGACTTGCTTGACATGACAGAGGGTTGTATGGGCCAAAGCTGGGTTGTGTGAGACATGTGACTGGTGTCTGTCGGGACAGGATGCTGAGTAGGAAAGCCAGGCAGAGATGGTGGCTGTTCAGATGGATGTGGAGAGCTGGGGAGGGACTTGCTTGACATGACAGAGGGTTCCATGGGCAAAAGCTGGGTGGTGTGAGACATGTGACTGGTGTTTGTCGGGACAGGATGCTGAGGAGGAAAGCCAGGTGGAGATGGTGGCTGTCCAGATGGATGGGGACAGCTGGGGAGGGACTTGCTTGACATGGCAGAGGGTTCTATGGGCCAAAGCTGGGTGGTGTGAGACGTGTGACTGGTGTCTGTCGGGACAGGATGCAGGGTATGAAAGCCAGGCAGAGATGGTGGCTGTCCAGATGGATGTGGACAGCTGGGGAGGGACTTGCTTGACATGACAGAGGGTTGCATGGGACAAGGCTGGGTGGTGTGAGACATGTGACTGGTGTTTGTCGGGACAGGATGCTGAGTAGGAAAACCAGGCAGAGATGGTGGCTGTCCAGATGGATGTGGCGAGCTGGGGAGGGACTTGATTGACATGGCAGAGGGTTCTATGGGCCAAAGCTGGGTGGTGTGAGACGTGTGACTGGTGTCTGTCGGGACAGGATGCTGAGTAGGAAAGCCAGGCAGAGATGGTGGCTGTCCAGATGGATGTGGACAGCTGGGGAGGGACTTGCTTGACATGACAGAGGGTTGTATGGGGCAAAGCTGGATGGTGTGAGACATGTGACTGGTGTTTGTCGGGACAGGATGCTGAGTAGGAAAACCAGGCAGAGATGGTGGCTGTCCAGATGGATGTGGAGAGTTGGGGAGGGACTTGATTGACATGGCAGAGGGTTCTATGGGCCAAAGCTGGGTGGTGTGAGACGTGTGACTGGTGTCTGTCGGGACAGGATGCTGAGTAGGAAAGCCAGGCAGAGATGGTGGCTGTTCAGATGGATGTGGAGAGCTGGGGAGGGACTTGCTTGACATGACAGAGGGTTCCATGGGCAAAAGCTGGGTGGTGTGAGACATGTGACTGGTGTCTGTCGGGACAGGATGCAGGGTATGAAAGCCAGGCAGAGATGGTGGCTGTCCAGATGGATGTGGACAGCTGGGGAGGGACTTGCTTGACATGACAGAGGGTTGTATGGGACAAGGCTGGGTGGTGTGAGACATGTGACTGGTGTTTGTCGGGACAGGATGCTGAGTAGGAAAACCAGGCAGAGATGGTGGCTGTCCAGATGGATGTGGCGAGCTGGGGAGGGACTTGATTGACATGGCAGAGGGTTCTATGGGCCAAAGCTGGGTGGTGTGAGACGTGTGACTGGTGTTTGTCGGGACAGGATGCTGAGTAGGAAAGCCAGGCAGAGATGGTGGCTGTCCAGATGGATGTGGACAGCTGGGGAGGGACTTGCTTGACATGACAGAGGGTTGTATGGGCCAAAGCTGGGTGGTGTGAGACATGTGACTGGTGTCTGTCGGGACAGGATGCTGAGTAGGAAAGCCAGGCAGAGATGGTGCGTGTTTAGATGGATGTGGAGAGCTGGGGAGGGACTTGCTTGACATGACAGAGGGTTGTATGGGCCAGAGCTGGGTGGTGTGAGACATGTGACTGGTGTTTGTCAGGACAGGATGCTGAGTAGGAAAGCCAGGCAGAGATGGTGGCTGTCCAGATGGATGTGCAGAGCTGAGGAGGGACTTGCTTGACATGACAGGGGGTTGTGTGGGCAAAAGCTGGGTAGGGTGAGATGTGTGACTGGTGTCTGTCGGGACAGGATGCAGGGTATGGAAGCCAGACAGAGATGGTGGCTGTCCATATGGATGAGGAGAGCTGGCGAGGGACTTGCTTGCCATGGCAGAGGGTTCTATGGGCCAAAGCTGGGTGATGTGAGACGTGTGACTGGTGTCTGTCGGGACAGGATGCTGAGTAGGAAAGCCAGGCAGAGATGGTGGCTGTCCAGATGGATGTGGAGAGCTGGGGAGGGATTTGCTTGACATGACAGAGGGTTGTATGGGCCAAAGCTGGGTGGTGTGAGACATGTGACTGGTGTTTGTCAGAACAGGATGCTGAGTAGGAAAGCCAGGCAGAGATGGTGGCTGTCCAGATGGATGTGCAGAGCTGAGGAGGGACTTGCTTGACATGACAGGGGGTTGTGTGGGCAAAAGCTGGGTGATGTGAGACATATGACTGGTGTTTGTCGGGACAGGATGCTGAGTAGGAAAGCCAGGCAGAGATGGTGGCTGTGCAGATGGATGTGGTGCGCTGGGGAGGGACTTGCTTGACATGGCAGAGAGTTCTATGGGCCAAAGCTGGGTGATGTGAGATGTGCGACTGGTGTCTGTCGGGACAGGATGCTGAGAAGGAAAGCCAGGCAGAGATGGGGGCTGTCCAGATGGATGTGGCGAGCTGGGGAGGGACTTGCTTGACATGACAGAGGGGTGTATGGGCCAAAGCTGGGTGGTGTGAGACATGTGACTGGTGTCTGTCAGGACAGGATGCAGGGTAGGAAAGCCAGGCAGAGATGGTGGCTGTCCAGATGGATGTGGAGAGCTGGGGAGGGACTTGCTTGACATGACAGAGTGTTGTGTGGGCAAAAGCTGCGTGGTGTGAGACGTGTGACTCGTGTCTGTCAGGACAGGATGCAGAGTATGAAAGTCAGGCAGAGATGGTAGCTGTCCATATGGATGTGGAGAGCTGGGGAGGGCCTTACTTGACATGACAGAGGGTTGTATGGGCCAAAGCTGGGTGGTGTGAGACATGTGACTGGTGTTTGTCGGGACAGGATGCTGAGTAGGAAAGCCCGGCAGAGATGGTGGCTGTCCAGATGGATGTGGAGAGCTGAGGAGGGACTTGCTTGACGTGACAGAAGGTTGTGTGGGCAAAAGCTGGGTGGTGTGTGATGTGTGACTGGTGTTTGTCGGGACAGGATGCTGAGTCGGAAAGCCAGGCAGAGATGGTGGCTGTCCAGATGGATGTGGAGAGCTGGGGAGGGACTTGCTTGACATGATAGAGGGTTGTGTGGGAAAAAGTTCCATGCGATGCATGTTCACATCACAATTCTGCATTTTAAGTTCCGCGTGCTCCATGGGTTCCGTTGCTTGCGTCAGTGTGGTAACACTGATCAGATCATTAATCTGGACCTCGATCTTGCCATTCGAAAGCAAGAAAGGGATGAAACCCCTTATCAAGTCGGGATGTCCCTTGAACAAGTTTGAGACACGGTCGATGACATCTTGGGTGTCAATAATCTCTGCTTTGTGTTCCTTAATTATGTCCAGAAATTCATGGTAAACACGTGATTGGTTCCCAAATCGTTCCTTCACTTTAAGCAAGAGGGATATTGCCTTATTAATGTCGAAACACTGGATTTGCTGCCACTCTTGAGGAGGTGCTTGTGCTTGCGCTTGTGAGTGAGCACTGTTCGGGTGAGTTAATGATCGTGGATGCGGTGATGACAGCTGGGACCCATGTAGGTGAGTGCCGTGTCCACTCGGAGATTTCCCCAGAGTTCCTTGGCCAATAGGGGGAACCTGGTAGGTTGTTGGCCTGGAGTAACTTTGGACGCCAGCACTTGGGTGGATGTTCTCAGGCATGGGTTCACAAACAAGAGCAGAAGCAAGAACTCCATTCTGAAGCCGAGGAAATGAGTCTCCACCTGGAGCAATCCCAGGAGGTTGCTGTTGGGTTGTTGTGGTTACGTTTTCCTCCTCATCCATCTGCCGCTTCATTGTGTGCTCACAGCACAGCGAGACTTGGAAATGGAAGGAAATCTGTCAGAAAGAAAAATTACAAGGGAAGAAAAATGGTAAAGGATGTGTGTCACCAACACAGGGTCCGGACGTAACCTCACGTGACCGATCTCATGTACGGGACGAGAGGGAGATAGGGGATGGTAGGAAAGAGCAGGGTCAGTGTGCGAAGGGAAAAGAGAGTGCATTGGGCACGGAGTGATTTAATTGTTTAAAAGATTGTGGGAAACAAACCCGACAGGACGAGAGATGATTGACAGTTAAAATACGGACTCATCATCAGAATCACGGAGCAACAAAGCACTTGGAAAAAGGACGTTCTTACTCTTTACATAAATGAATGATGTGAGTTGAAAATTAAAAATGAAACTTAAAAAAACAATTTTTTTTCCGTCCATTATCAAGGAAATTTAACAATATTTAATTTATATTTTGTAACCTTCCAGTAACCCATACCTCGTTCAATCACATCAAACACCTTCTCGAGGATGTGGAGCGACCTTCCAATAACCCCTACCTGGTTCAATCACATCAAACACCTCCTCGAGGATGTAACGTGACCTTCCAGTAATGCCTACCTGATTTGATCACATTAAACACCTCATCGAGGATGTAACGTGACCTACCAGTAACCCCAACCTGGTTCAATCAGATGAAACACTTCATCGAAGATGTAACGTGACCTACCAGTAACCCCTACCTGGTTCGATCACATTAAACATCTCATTGAGGATGTAACGTGACCTTCCAATAACCGCTTCCTGGTTCGATCACATTAAACACCTCATCGAAGATGTAACGTGACCTACCAGTGACCCCTACCTGGTTCGATCAGATTAAACACCTCATAGAAGATGTAAAGTGACCTTCCAGTAACCCCGACCTGGTTCAATCAGATTAAACACGTCATCGAAGATGTAAAGTGACCTTCCAGTAACCCCGACCTGGTTCAATCAGATTAAACACGTCATCGAAGATGTAACGTGACCTACCAGTAAACCCTACCTGGTTCAATCACATCAAACACCTCCTTGAGAATGTAACGTGACCTTCCAGTAACTCCGACCTGGTTCTATCACATCAATCACCTCCTCGAGGATGTAACGTGACCTTCCAGTAACCCCAACCTGGTTCGAGCAGATTAAACACCTTTTCGAGGATGTAACGCGACCTTTCAGTAACCGCTTCCTGGTTCGATCACATCAAACACCTCCTCGAGGATGTATCGTGACCTTCCAGTAACCCCTACCTGGTTCAATCACATCAAACACCTCCTCGAGGATGTAACGTGACCTTCCAGTAACCCCTACCTGGTTCAATCACATCAAACACCTCCTCGAGGATGTAACGTGACCTTCCAGGAACCCCTTCCTGGTTCAATCACATTAAACACCTCATTGAGGATGTAATGTGACCTTCCAGTATCCGCTTCGTGGTTCGATCACATCAAACACCTCCTCGAGGATGTGGCGCGACCTTCCAGTAACCCCTACCTGGTTCAATCACATCAAACACCTCATCGAGGGTGTGGAGCGACCTTCCAGTAACCCCTACCTGGTTCAATCACATCAAACACCTCATCGAGGATGTGGAGCGACCTTCCAGTAACCCCTACATGGTTCAATCACATCAAACACCTCTTCGAGGATGTAACGTGACCTTCCAGGAACCCCTACCTGGTTCAATCACATCAAACTAGGGTGCAGGGGGAGATGTGCAGGGGGAGTGAGGAGAGGTGCAGGGGGAGAGAGGGAGAGGGGTGGGAAGGAGAGGGGGTAGGGGATGAGAGACGGAGAGGGAGTGGGGGATGCGAGAGGGGAGGGGTGGGGGATGAGAGAGGGAGAGGGGGTGGGGGATGAGAGAGGGAGAGGGGTGGGGATGAGAGAGGGAGAGGGGGTGGGGGATCAGAGAGGGAGAGGGGTGGGGGATGAGAGAGGGAGAGGCGGTGGGGGATGAGAGAGGGAGAGGCTGGGGGATGAGAGAGGGGGTGGGGGATGAGAGAGGGAGAGGGGGTAGGGGATGAGAGAGGGAGAGAGGGTGGGGGATGAGAGAGGGAGAGGGGGTGGGGGATGAGAGATGGAGAGGGGTGGGGGATGAGAGAGGGAGAGGGGGTGGGGGATGAGAGATGGGGTGGGGGATGAGAGAGGGAGAGGGGGTAGGGGATGAGAGAGGGAGAGAGGGTGGGGGTGAGAGAGGGAGAGGGGGTGGGGAATGAGAGAGGGAGAGGGGGTGGGGGATGAGAGAGGGAGAGGGGTGGGGATGAGAGAGGGAGAGGGGTGGGGGATGAGAGAAGGAGAGGGGGTGGGGGATGAGAGAGGGGGTGGGGATGAGAGAGGGGGTGGGGGATGAGAGAGGGGGTGGGGGATGAGAGAGGGAGAGGGGGTAGGGGATGAGAGAGGGAGAGAGGGTGGGGGATGAGAGAGGGAGAGGGGGTGGGGGATGAGAGAGGGAGAGGGGTGGGGGATGAGAGAGGGAGAGGGGTGGGGGTGAGAGAGGAAGAGGCGGTGGGGGATGAGAGAGGGAGAGGGGGTGGAGGATGAGAGAGGGGTGGGGGATGAGAGAGGAGGAGGGGGTAGGGGATGAGAGAGTGAGAGAGGGTGGGGGATGAGAAAGGGAGAGTGGTGGGGGATGAGAGAGGGAGAGGGGGTGAGGGATGAGTGAGGGAGAGGGGTGGGGGTGAGAGAGGGAGAGGGGGTGGGGGATGAGAGAGGGAGAGGGTTTTTGTGTTCGGTCATTCAGCATAACATATTGTTACGGCTGTGGAAATTCGCATTACACCATAAAGGGCCCTCAGGTGAGATATCTCCATAGGTACATGTGTGGTTAGCCCAAACCCGTTGTATAGAGGGAATTTATGTGATCCATCCGGGCTGCGACGCTTTGAGTTAGTGGTTTTTCTTTCTCTATCTTTTATTTCAAACAAACAGCATCTCAATAACCACGCCATCCCCGCCACAGCGCCAACCACACAACGACGCCACACCACCAGCTTCACCTTTACTTTCACAACTTCATCCCACATCATCGCTTCTACGGCCATTCCCGCACCACCTGTGAACACTGAATGTCGGGCTGTCTCGGGCCCGTTCGGCGATTGGTGCCAAAAACGCACCGAGCCGCGAGCGCGAATGGCGGCCTTTCCGAGGGGAAATTCGGATCAGGAATGCTTCACGCCCACTTCTCCTCCGTCCAATGGGCAAGCGTGAGGCGGCTTGGCCCAGCCTCCAGGCACGTGGAGGTGAATTCCGTCTAGGTCCGTCTATGCAAATTTTAGGATCAGGGGAGGTTCACGCCCATTTTTGCCCGACCAATGGCTGACCGGGGGGGGGGGGCGGTGTGGCCCCGCCTCCAATTGCGTCCTGATCCGTGAATTTGCATATCGGCGCCTCCTGAGCGCTATAATGGTGCGAGCGGAAGGCGACTCGCGCGATGGAGTTGGCGCTGGAGTTGAGAGAGGGCAGGAGAGTGTGTCGTCGAGGAGTTGCTTTTGGAGACAAGGAGCGTTGCGTTGGTGGAGTCGAGTCGAGTGCGCGCGGTGGAGCTGCAGGCAAGGGAGCTCGGGTCCGAGGCAAGGAGGGTGGCGGTCGGCGACGAGGTTGCGGTGTGGGGGATCGCTCGTCTCGTCGCGGGACCCAACCCATCCAGCCACTCCCCTCCCCCAGGGCATCAACAATTTCCCCTTCCCCCCCGCGCTGAGATAGTGCAAAAGGGGGCCCCGTTCCTCCCCCACCCCAAACGTGGTGCCAACAAGCACGCCAGGGGCCCGGAGTCAGAGCACAGCGGCGTGGACACTTTGCGGCTTGCCCGCCAACGCGTCACGAGGACGCGGGTAAGACCTCCCCGGTCTCGCGGACCTGGCCGCTCCTCCAGGCCCCGCGCACATTTGGCCTACAGGCCTGTCTGCCTCCTTGTCTGTGAGGGTGGCTTCTTTCTTTTGCTTTTGTGTAAATGTGTGTTGGCGCCGTCTTTCAAGTAGAACTGTGTAAGTGTTGCCATGTGTACGCGTTAGTCGGTTGTATTACATTTGCTTTATGTGCATTTCGATTCTGTATGGCTGTATATACGTGCTTTCCGTGTGCCGCGGAATAAAATGCTTGCTTGTTGAACTGTGCCCGTTTCGCTTCGTTTTTTCTCTATTGACTCTCCATCCTGCTTCACGTAAGGGGTTCGTAGTGGGTGCCACATCCTGGTAATTAATCGGAACCGTCAAGGCCGACGATAACACCGCTCGGTTATCACTGTAGCAGGGAACGGACCGCTTAAGCGGTTCGTGTCCGGAGTCGGCCTGTGGCGTGGTCCGATCGCCCGGTCGACCATTCGCGCAGGTACTTAGGTAGATCAAATTTGGCGAGCAACCCTATCCTGTGCGGGTGGGCAATTGGCAAGATGGTGGTGAGGTTAAACCCCCACCCGTGACTAGCTCCCGGCGTTGTTTCGAGAGGGTCACGACTGAATTGTCCGTCCAGTGGGAGACGTGCCGCAATTCGAGTTACGTGGCCGTTCGCACGCCGGCAGGCGCGAATTCGCAACAATATTGTCTTTGTGAACTCCACCTGCAACCCTCACCTTTCACTTTTTCCTGCCCCCCTCCCCCACCCCTCTCTCTGTCCCTTCCTCACTCCCCCTCCTAATAAAATGCAGTATTCTCCTCCCACACCTCTGTATCTCTCTCGCTGTCTCTGTCTGTGTGTCTCTCTCTCACCACCTCTTCGCACCCCTCCCTCCCGCAGTGTGGAGCAACGTTTGGTGAGGCATCGCCCCCCCCATCCCTCGCTCGTATCCCCCATCCTAGGTCCCCCTTCTTCACCCATTCCCAGCTTCCCCTCTCTCATCCCTCTTTCCTCTTCCCTCCCTTCCCTCCATCAGCTGCCTCCTTAACCCCTCCCTGCTTCCTCTCCCTCCTCTCTCTCTTTCTCCCTCTTTCCCTCCCCCCCTCCATATCCCAGCCAGCCAAGTGACGGGTTGTATTTGCTCATCTATACGACTAGTACGGTCCCGTAGGGGCGGGCCCGTAGTGGCGGGCCCGAAGGTGCGTGCCCGTAGGTGAGTGCCAGTATGTGCAGTCCTCTCTTGCCCCTCTCCCCCCTCTCTGGCCCCCCACTCTCATCCCCTCTCTCGCCCCCTCTCCCCCTAGTCTCGCCCTTCATCTCTCTCCCCTCTCTTGCCCCCTCTCTCCCCCCACTCACATCCTCTCTCTCCCCGAGCCTCCCTCCCTCTCTTGCCCCCTCTCTCTCCCTCCCTCTCTCTCCCTCCCTCTCTTGCCCCCTCTCTCCCCCGAGTCTCGCCCTTCCTCTCTCCCCCTCCTCTCTCGCCCCTCTCTCTCGCCCCCACTCTCATCCCCCCTCTCCCGTCCCCCTCTCTCGCAGATATTGGTCGACAGATAAATTGCCGTAACTTGGGAACCGCTCATCCGATTAATATCAAACCTCGAAAAGGCACATCCGCGGGTCCCCAGCAATATTCCTGGGAAGTTTCAATCAGATCAGACCGTCAATCGTGCAAAAAAAGGAAAATAAAAAATAAATAAATATATAAATATTAATTGTGACGTCATTCGTGACGTCATAGCACCGTGTCTTGTCATTGGTCGACAGATAAATGGCCGTAACTTGGGAACCGCTTCTCCGATTAATATTGTTCCGAATTTCGATCCGCCCGGCGTGTGATCGGCCACGTAACTCAAATCGCGACCGCGTCGCCCACCGGAACGGACATTTCAGTCCTGACCCTCTGTGGAACGACCGCCAGGAGCTAGTCACGGGTGGGTCTTTCGACCACACCACAATCGTGCCAATCGGCCACCCGCGCAGGATAGGGTTGTTCGCCAAACTCGACCTACCTCAGTACCTGCGCGAGTAGTTAACCGGGCATTCGTATCTCGCCGCTGGCCGGCCCAGGACACGAACCGCTTAAGCGGTCCGTTCCGTGCTTCAGTGATAACCGAGCGAGCAGTGTTATCGCCGGCCCCGACGGACGTGATTATTTACCGGGTGCTTACACCCCTCTACCAATTCCTTCCGTGATGCAAGATGGAACTTTCAAACAAGGGAAAGGACGCAACGAAACGGGGAACAGTTCAACAAGCACATTTATTGCACACTCAGACAAGCACTATTTTACAGCCATACAGAAAATCATGCACGCATAACAGTGAAAGCAATGAAAGCAAGCAAAGGCAGAGTTACAACCGAATAAAGTGTCTTTATTTCACACGCACACTTAGACAATTCTACTTATAAGACGGCGCCACCACATGCATTTACACAAAAGCAAAGGAAAAAGCCACCCTCAAAGGTAAGTGTGGCAGACAGGTTCGTGGACCAAATGTGCATGGAACCTGGATGAGCGGCTAGATCCACGAGACCGAAGGGTCTTACCAGCGCCCTCGTGGCGCGATGGCGGGCAACCCGCGATGTCAGCGTAGCTGCGCCTGGCTTCGTGCCCCTGGCGTGGCCGGTGAGCTCTCTCCGGCGTTCTCCGCGCAGGCACGTGTTTCACCGTCGGCACCACGTTGGGGAGGGGAACGGACGGGGTTACCGGCGCTTTCTTCGCGCGGAGCTCGGTAAGGGAGAGGGGAATTGCTGACGCTCCGTCCAACGGGTTGACGCTCTGGACCACACTGGCTCTGGCGAACTCCTCTTGGCTCTGGCCTCTATTACGCCCCTTCTCCGGCGGCGGTCCCCACTCAACCCTCTGGTTCGCCTCTGAGCCCTCCTCCGCGTCCCTGCTCCACTCAGCAACTCGCCCTCCTCGCCCCTCAACTTTGACCTGAGCTCCGAGCTCCTTCCTCTCCGTCGATCGGCCCCCGTCTGCCTTTCCCCGTCTGCTTCGAGCTCCGTCCACCTACTGTGCACCACCGACACTGCTGCACCGACACTGCCGCCGTCTGCCTCTTCGAGCTCCGACCTGTTCTCCGACCACTCCAGACTGCCACTCTCCAGACCCGACTTGACTGCCTCGAGCTGCGTTGTGCTCGCGCTTATATAAGCCAGGGGTAGAGTGCATATATAAATTTGTGGATCACAGCGGGTTTGGAGGCGGGGCTGCACCACCTGATGCTCAGCCATTGGATGGATGAAAAGTGAGCGTGAATCATTCCTGATCCGATTTCTTCTTCGAAAGGATCCCATTCACAACCCATGTCATGACGTTCGGTAGAAAGGCGAAGGTGGTGGGAGTTTGCTGTGGTGGTTTGGGAGTGGTGTTGGTGGTGGCGATTTGGTTGTTGGCGGGCATCGTTTGAGAGTGGGGGTGAGACGATGTTTGCAGGGTGGGGTTATCGAGGTGAAGGGGCGGAAGGTGGTGGTGGGTTGGTGTAGTTGTTTGGGGGCGTTGTTGGTGGTGGCGATTTGGTTGTTGGGGGATAATTGGTCCAAAATAACGACAGAGAAAAGAAAAACGGCTATCTCAAAGGATCGCAGCAATGTGAACATGGAAATTCCCTCTAAACAACGGTGGGGAAATCTAACTGCACATATACTTATCGTCATTACTGATCTCAGGTCCTTTCTGGTGGTCTGTGAATTTCCACAGCCATAACAATATCAAACCTTGAAAAGGCACATCCGTGGGTCCCCAGCAATATTCCTGTCAAGTTTCAATCAGATTGGACCGTCAATCATGCAAAAAAAAGTCAAAAAATAATAATAATAAATAAATAAACATTAATTGTGACGTCATTCGTGACGTCATAGCACCGTGTCTTGTCATTGGTCGACAGATTAATGGCCGTAACTTGGGAACCGCTCGTCCGATTGAAAAGGCACATCTGCGGGCCCGGCAATATTCCTGGCAAGTTTCAATCCGATCGGCAGTCGTCGAGAAACTGCAGTCGCAGACAAACAGACAGACAGACACACACACACATACACACACAGATTGCTGGAATTTGACTTCACGAATGACGTCACAATGCTTCCTCTTTTTCACAAATCAAGAGAGGGATTCATAGTATAGATATAGTATAGATACTATATACAGATACGTCTTAGAGTATAGGACAATAGATACTGTTACGAATACGATACGTGCGATCGGCCCTTAACTCGAATGGCGACCGCGTCGCCAACCTGAACGGACAATTCAGTTGTGACCCTCCGGGAACTACCGTCAGGAGCCAGTCAGGGGTGGGGGTTTAACCTCACCACAACTCAGTCCGCATTCTACCTGCGCGAAATAGGGTCCGATCGCCGAAAGGTCGATTTACCTAAGTACCCGCGCGGATAACGTACTGAGGAGTTGTACCACGCCACAGGTCGACTCCGGACACGAACCGCTTAAGCGGCTCATTCCGTACTACAGGGATAACCGAGCGGAGTTATCGTCGACCTTGATGGTTCAGATTAGTTACCGGGTGTTTTAAAACCCACTATTAATCCCTTACGTGATGCAAGATGGAGATTCAAACAAAGGAAAGGACACAGCGAAACGGGGAACAATCAGACGAGCACACTTTTATTTCGGAAACACGGAAGGCACGTATATTACGGTCAAGCAAGGACTCACAATAAAAGCAAGAACAAAATGCAGAGCTACAACCGAATATAATTATTACACTGGGACACTTAAACAATTCCACTTGATGGACTGGCGCCACACATACATGTTTACACAGAACCCAAAAGAAATGCAAGTCGCGACTTCCCTTTGTGTGTCGAGTCCTTCTCTCGTGACCGCAACTCCGAGCTCCTCCGGCGTGGTCCGCGAGCTCGTGCCTCACGCCGCACGTGTGGTCCGCTCGACAGCACGGACGGGGTTTTGGGGAACGGACGGGGTTTTCCGGCACTATCTCCGCGCTCGCTCACAGGATTCCAGGGCTCGCACGAGGATCGAGGGCTCGGCAGGAACAACAAGCTCGCCAGGATCAAAAAGGCTTGCGCAAGGAACAGGAACAAGAAGAAGAAGACCTTGCAGGAACAACTAGCAGACGACCCAAACCAGAAGACCAACACGAACCCTCCTCGTCCGCCCCTTTTGTAGCACTTGGCTCCGCCCTTCGCCCCGCCCCGTTTCTGGCTCCACCTCCCTCTGGAAGCTTCCCAAAAAGGGGCGTGTCCTCTCGTTCCACCCTCCCCGCGCCGTGCGGGAGACGAAGAAAGTCAGTTTGGGATCGGGGCCAGAGAATTATTCCCCCAAAATCAGGCCCCCACCTTTTTCACCTTTGACCTCTGGCCCAAATCGCACCTCCCCCATGCCAAAGCGCGGGAAAAGCAGAAGGGAAAATCCCACAGGCGTTGTTGGTTTTCTTCCCCACGCGCCTACGACGAGGGAAGGAAGATTCGGGTGGGAGATGCCCCTTCGCACCCCGGCCGCCGCTGCCACTCAGCCCTCCCATCCGTCCCGCGGAGATCGTGACCGCACGGTGCTCGTTGAATGGCGAGTGGCGAAGATGTGGTAGCGTAGTTGTGGAAGGTGGCATCGTGGTGTGAATGGCGTGATTGTTAGCGTCGTGTAGCGAATGGCGTGATCGTTGAGATGTTGGTTGTGGCGATGTTCGTTGTTGTTCTTGCACCAAATTAACGACAGCAAAAGAAAAACGACAAACTGAAGAATCGCAGCCCGAATTGATCAAATATATTCCCTCTAAACAACGGGTTTGGGCTCACTACACATGAACTTACCGATACATCTCACCTGAGGACCCTTTATGGTGTAATGCGAATTTCCACAGCCGTAACACTACTCCCTCCCCTTTTTACAGACTCGTCCCGAGTCATCAAATTCTCATGTACCATCATGTGTAGTTCTCCCCTAATACGTTTTACCTTCGGATCCCTGAGTTCGACATTTAGTGTATTCGTGTCCCCAAAATAAATAACCTGAGGGCTGAGTAACTAACACACAAACACACTCACTCAGACGACTTAAATAATATTGCCGGCGCGAGACAGACATGCCGGGGCGCACTCATATGTACAATACATCTTAACCTTATAATTTACACTATTCCATGGCCCAGGATCAATGGACTCTGCAAAGAGAAAAGCAGTAAGCAGGGAGGCAGGCTGCTCGCATGCAGTCTCTGGCTCATGAAATGCAGGCGCGGGGAACGTGGTCGGCTGCACACACGCAGTCCAAGGCCTCCCCCTTTGAAATGAACGCAGTGAACCACAACGGTGCATGGGCTGCACAAACGCAGTCTCCGTGCCAGCTCAAATAGCACGCAATGAACACAACGGCGCATGTATGGATGGACGGATGAATGGATAGATGGATGGATGGACGCAAACACGGTGCACGTGCCGCCACTGCAGGCCCGTGTTGTAGCTGCCAACAGGGCAGTCCCTGCAAATTTGCGCGAGGATCCTGGCGCACATGGCAATGCAAAAGGGGGGGGAAATGCAGAACAGAACGGGGGCAAAAGATGACGAGGGCAGTAGGCATGGATGGCAAAGGGAGCAGGCAAGGCATAGCAAAACAGGGCCGCTGTAGCAAACGCAGCCAGCAGTGAAGCTGACCGGCACAGGCCTTGCAGTAAAACAGCCGGCAGACGGTCGACCGGCACAGGCCTTGCAGTAAACAGCCAGCCGATGAAGTGGCCGGCACAGGCCTTGGAGTAAAACAGCCGGCAGACGATCCGGCCGGCACAGGCCTTGCAGTAAAACAGCAGGAAGATTCGGGCGGGAGATGCTCCTTCGCACCCCGGCCGCCACTGCCACTCCGCCCCTCCCATCCGTCCTGCGGAGATCGTGACCGCACGGTGCTCGCTGAATGGCGAGTGGCGAAGATGTGGTGGAGTAGTTTTGGAAGGTGGCATCGTGGTGTGAATGGTGTGATTGTTGGCGTCGTGTAGCGAATGGCGTGATCGCTGAGATGTTGGTTGTGGGGATGTTCGTTGTTGTTCTTGCACCAAATTAACGACAGCAAAAGAAAAATTACTAACTGAAGAATCGCAGCCCGAATGGATCACATATATTCCCTCTAAACAACGGGTTTGGGCTGACTACACATGAACTTACCGATATATCTCACCTGAGGACCCTTTCTGGTGTAATGCGAATTTCCACAGCCGTAACAATACTATAAGAGAGCCGCATGTCTGCATGTCTGTGTGTTTGTGTCTGCATGTCTGTGTGTTTGTGTCTGCATGTCTGTGTGTGTGTCTGTATGTCTGTGTGTGTGTCTGCCTGTCTGTGTGTGTGTGTCTGTGTGTGTGTGTGTGTGTGTGTGTGTGTGTGTGTGTGTGTCTGTGTGTCTGCATGTCTGTGTGCGTGTTTGTGCATCCGTGTGTCTGTGTTTGCGTGTCTGCATGTCCGTGTGTCTGTGTGTCCGTATGTCCCCATTTTCCTCAGAGATAACCAAACGAATCTTCATCAAACTTTCAGAGGTTCATCAGTGAGGACCAAAAACGTTTTGGGCAAAAAAACCCAAAACAATTGAGACGAGATTTAAATTTTTTTTATTATTATTACCTTCGCATTCTGCGAAAGGTTATGTTTTGGTCGGCGTGTATTTATTTATTTATTTATTTATTTATTTATTTATTTGTAATCTTGTGATTCGTATAACTCAAAAAGTATTAAACCGAATTGCATGAAATTTGGTGGGATAATTGGTTATTAGCCAGGAAGCATTCGATTAGATTTTGGGATCGTTCGGGTCAAAGGTCAAGGTCAAGGTCACGAAAAGGTCAAAATCGTCTTTTTACGATAACACGGTCAATTTTTATTCAATTTGCATGCAACTAACGCCAAAATGTTCAGAATTCAACGCCTCATCTTATGATATGCAATATGACACAATGACGCCCATACTCTTGTTACCGGTTAGGGGTCAAAGGTCAGGGGGGTCACGACCTTGAAAAATATGCGGTTTTTGTCATAACGCGGTCAATTCTTGTCCGCTTTACATGAACCCAGCACCAAAATGTTCAGAATTTAATGCCCAATCTTGAGACACAATGACGTCAGAACACATGTCACCGGTTGGGGTAAAATGTCGGGGGGGGTCACGCCCTTGAAAAATATGCGGTTTTTGGCATAACTCAGTCAATTCTTATTCGATTTGCATGAAACCAGCATCAAACGATATTACCTTCTCTTGTTGAAACGTTGTATTCACCGAGCTTGCGAGTGAAGACTCGCCAAAACGACGTGAGTTGATTGTTGTTTAGTCTGTAGCCCCCGAAAGTCGGGGGGGGGTCATGACATTATAGATATGTGGTTTGTGACATAAGACCATTCATATGAAACCAGTTCCCCACACTCATACCAAGAACAAAAAAGTAGTGGCGGCGAAGGTATGCGCTCTATGAGTGCCCGTTCTAGTTATTATAATAACTCGTGCGTGCCCGAAGGTGCGTGCCTGTAGGTGCGTGCCCGTCGGTGCATGCCAGTATGTGCAGCTTCGTTCCTTCGCTCTCGTAAACGACTGGATTGGGGCATTTTTTCAATTAGATCGGACCAACCGTATCATAAATGGCCATAACTTGGGAAACACCTTGGAAACATATTCAGGTGCCCAGCGTCAATTGTGACGTCATATCAAACGAAGAAGAAGAATAATTGTGACGCCTCCTCTCTCTCGCCCCCTCCTCTCCACCTCTCTCTCACCCCTCTCTCCCGCCCCCACTCTCACCCCCCCTCTCACATCCCCTCTCCTGTCCCCCTCTCTTGCCACCGCCTCTCTCCCCCTCTCTTGAATTGTGACACCCCCTATCTCTCACCCCCTCTCTCCCTCCCCTCTCTTGCCCTCCTCTCTCCCCCTCCTCTCTCGCCCCCACTCTCACCCCCTCTCCCGTCCCCTTTCTCACCACCTCCTCTCTCCCCCTCTCTTGAATTGTGACGCCCTTCTCTCTCACCCCTCCCCTCTCTCCGCTCTCTCTCACCCCCTCTCTCCCCCTCTCTCCTCCCCTCTCCCCCTCCTCTATCGCCCCTCTCTCCCTCCCCTCTCACCCCCCACACTCTAGCCCCACTCTCTCCCCTCCTCTCTTCCCCCTCCTCCTTCGCCCTCTCTCTGTAAATGTATTCACAAATGTCTACCAAGCACAACAATTAATTCAAACCTTGGGGAAAAAAACAACATTCAAACCCTTAGGAAACAGCTGTTTCCCTTGGGAAAATTAAAACCTTGGGATTAATTAATAATTTGAACAATTAATTCAAACCTTGGGATTAATTAATAATTTGAACAATTAATTCAAACCTTGGGAAAAGACAGCTTTCAAACCCTTGGGAAACAGCTGTTTCCCTTGGGAAAATTCAAATCTTGGGATTAATTAATAATTTGAACAATTAATTCAAACCTTGGGAAAAAAACAGCTTTCAAACCCTTGGGAAACGGCTGTTTCCCTTGGGAAAATTCAATCCTTGGGATTCATTAATAATTTGAACAATTAATTCAAACCTTGGGAAAAAACAGCTTTCAAACCTTGGGTAACACTTGGGAAACAGCTGAAACAGATGAAGAACGATATCAAACCTTGAAAAGGCACATACTCAGGTCCCCAGCGTCGATTGTGACGTCATACAAAACGAAGAAGAAGAATTGTGACGTCAATCGTGCAAAAAAAGCCCCAAAAAACATTAATTGTGACGTCATAGCACCATGTCCTGTCATTGGTTGACAGACATTGGTCATTGTATCACGTTATTCTTTTTATTACTGCCAATTATTGTGCTATTATTATTATTAATATGCTGTTATCATTATTCTGAGATATCTTTGGGATAAAATGGCATGATAAGGTGGAACGACACTTCAGCTGCGATATACCGTATACACCTTTCCAACACTGAAAAAAGCAATAAAATGGCCGTAACTTGGGAACAGCTCGTCGGATTAATATCAAACCTTGAAAAGACACATCCGCGGGTCCCCGGCAATATTCCTGGAAAGTTTCAATCAGACTGGACTGGTGGTTGTCGAGAAACGGCGGTCGCAGGCACACACACACACACACACACACACACACACACACACACACACACACACACACACACACACACACACACACACACACACACACACACACATTGCTGGAATTATAGATAGATAGATAATAATTATTTTAATTGCTCTGTTTTCCTTGAGCCTTTGTAGCTCCGTGAAAGGGAATATAACCTGATCCACGAGCCCATTCCTCCGTACATGTGGGGAAGAGTGTTCGTCCGGCACCAAACAAGGAATAAGAACACCGAGGCTCCACATGGGCTCACATGAGAGCCAGGCTTCTCCCCACCGTAGGGAATCCTACAGAAGCGTGACCACGTGGTCCTCGCAAACGTGGTCACGTGCCCCAGCTGGCACGGGGAACCCACGTGCCGGGATTCAGGTCAGGTCAGGTATGGGAGCATGTGCCAGAACAGCACGTCGCTGCGTCCACTTTCCGCCGGTACTCCAGGGGCCTCCGTCTGGCCATCCCCCAGGCAGATGCCAGGCCCATCCCCATCTCCTTGAGATGATGGTCAACCTGTTGCAACCATGAGGCACGTGGTCGACCCACTGGCCTCCTCCACTCATGAGACTCCCTCGCTGAGAGAATCTGGTGAGCAGGATCAGAGTCAGGAAAACGAGCCACATGTCCATACAGCCGCAACTGACGCTCACGGACTATGCAGGTAACAAATCTCATCCGAGTCTCTCTCAGCAACCGCTCGTTGGACACAAAATCCGACCAGCGATAGCCAAGGATTCTCCGAAGAGACCTGGTACCAAAGGAATTAAGTCTCCGTCTCAGATCCTTGGTCAGAGTCCAAGTCTCGCACCCATAGAGCAAGACTGGAAGTACCAAGGACCTGAAGACTCGGACTTTCGTCCTCCCGCACAGGTACCGGCAGCGCCACACCCCATGATCCAGTGAATCCATGACTCCCCAGGCCCGACCCAGACGTCTATTGACCTCTGACTCGCAGCCAGCAGAGACATGAATATCACTGCCAAGGTAAGTGAATCTCTCCACGACCTCAACATCCTCACCACAAACAGACACAGACAGGACAGCAGCATCCAAGATGTCACCGAAAGCCTGGATCTTAGTTTTGACCCAAGAAACCCGTAATCCCAACGGCTCCGACTCCTCATTCAGCACCTCGAGGGCCCCCAAGAGGATGTCTAAAGTCTCCGCAAAGATGACTGCATCATCTGCAAAGTCAAGGTCCGAGATCTTGACATTCCCAAATGACGCACCGCAACTTGATCTCTCCGACATCCTCCCTAGAATCCAGTCCATACAAGTGCTGAAAAGTGTGGGGGCAAGTACACATCCCTGACGAACTCCAGTAACAACTGGAAATAAGTCAGAGATGGTACCACCACACTTCACAGCACTCTCAGTACCAGAGTAGAGTTCAGACATCAGATCGATCAGTTTTGGTGGCACCCCACGAAGACCAAGAATCCTCCAGAGGACATCCCGATTCACTGAATCGAACACTTTACAGAGATCAACATAGGCTGCAAGCAGCCCCTGCCGAAACTCTCGTCTGCGTTCGGTGAGGACACGAAGTGCAAGGATACGGTCAATCGTTGACCTCTTTGGTGTAAAGCCTGACTGCTCTGGACGCTGGTGCTCAAGCAGATGGTGGCGAACCCTATCGAGAATTATCCGAGCAAAGACCTTGCCCGGCACTGAGAGCAGCGTCACCCCTCGGTAGTTGTTGCAGTCTTGGCGATCACCCTTCCCTTTCCAGAGAGGGACAACAAGGCCCCTCTTCCAGTCAGTTGGGATGATGCCTGTGTTCCAGGCAGAGCACAAAACTGCATGCAACGACACGAGTGCAGCATTTCCACCAGCCTTGAGAAGTTCGGCATGGATGCCACAGATCCCTGGAGCTTTGCCCCGTTTCAACTGGTTCACCGCAGCCCGTGTTTCCACAAGCGTAGGTGGACCACAGTTGATTCGAGGGTCAGCAACAGGGATTGTAACACCCTTGACGTCCAACTCGACAGTTGGGGGATCAGCCTGGTACAACCGCTCAAAGTAACCGGCCCAGCGGGCCTTCACTTCAGACTCCTCTGTTCAGAGCCTACCACTCTCTGCTCGAACTGTAGTGCTCCGAGGGATGGGCTTGGATGAACGTAATGCACGAATTCCCCTGTAAGCGGGACGAGAATCACCTGTCCACAGGTGATGCTCTACCCCCTCACAGATTCCTCGCACATAGGCCTCCTTGTCCACCCTCAGTGCACGTACAGTTTTACGCCTCAGCTCCCTGAACAGCTCAGCTCTGCCATTCAGCCTGGCCCTGCGACTCTGATCAATGGTATCCAGTGTCCCTTGAGAGACAAAATTCTTCTTTGCCCTGCGGTGAGCTCCAAGGCATCCATCGGCAACATCAAGGACGGTGGTCTTGAAGGCGCTCCACAACTCTTCAGGACCCCCCAAAGCACCCAGACCACCCAAGTGTCCACTCAGCCTGTTCGCAAACTCCTCAGCTACTCTCTCATCCCTGAGCTTGGCAACATCCAGCCTCGGCTGGGATGGTACCATTCTCCAGGATTTAAGGTGCAGCTTTAGAGTTGCTACAACAAGCCTGTGGTCAGTATTGAGGAACTGAGCACTCCGGTAGACCCTGCAGTTCTGGATCATCCTCCAACGACCGTCAATGAGGACATGGTCAATCTCCTTTGCCACACCGCCAGCGTTGGAATACCAAGTCCAGCGATGAGCTTGTGGGCGCTGAAACCATGAACCAGCCACCCTAAGTCCATGACTTCTTGCAAAGTCAAGGAACTTAGTGCCATTCTGGTTCATAGTTCCTGACCCATGGGGACCAACACACACCTCATAACCGTCCCTATCAGTTCCAGTCGATGCATTGAAATCCCCCAAGACTAGAAGTGTATCTCGTCTGGGGCACTGATCAACCACAGACTCGAGTGTGGCGTAGAATGCATCCTTCACGGTGAGATCACTCGCCTCAGTCGGAGCATAAACAGAGACCAGGGAAATGACACCTAAGGAGTGACGAATCCTTAATCTCATAATACGCTCGTTGACCGGTGTTACCTCAATTATCATTGGGGTCAGCTTATTGGACACAGCTACAGCAACTCCTTGGGTATGGTAACCATCAGAGCGACCAGACCAATAGTAGGTGTAACCACCCACCATTATCTCGCCGCAATCCGGTCTCCGAACCTCAGAGAGAGCTGCAATCCCGATGTCCAAACGCTTGAGCTCAGATGATAACAGAGACAGGTGATCATCCTCTCTTAGGGATAGGACATTCCAGGCACCCACCCGAAGGGACCGCCTCAGGTTAACCCAAGGAGACCGCCGTTTGGTGGACGACACCTCAGCACCACTCCGACACACTCTCCCGCAATCTGACCCAGGGATGTTACCCCGTGGTTTCCCTCCTATCAAAGATTGGGGGTCCCGAAGGCTTTGCCCCAATCCCGTCATCCGGTGAGCTGCCCTGCGAAGGGAGGCTGCACAGGAGGTACTCCCACGGAGTGGGTTTTCAGATTTTTTTGCGTTTTGCGGAATGAAGGGTTTTACGGTGGCCGGAGTGCAAATCCTGCCACCAACCTCCTAATAAGAAGTGACCCAACTGCAGGAGGACGTCCGCAGACACAGTTGGGCACTAGATATGGATGGCCGTTGGCTCACAAGGAGCTCCCCCGCCCTTTGATTCGTGCCGGGATTCGCGCTTCGGGAAACCAATGAGGATGAGCTGAGTTCATTACTACCACGGCGCAGGCAACGAGCGAGAAAAGGCCGCTCACAGCGCCCTCCTCCTCATCATCATCATCGGTTCATGATGAGGTTTCAACAGAAAATCACGTGATTTCGGAAGAACAGTCTTAACAGAAGACGGTTTCGGTGAAAGAATGGCGAAAGAGACTCCTTTGTGTCCTTTCTCCCTCTCCCGACATTCCTCCCGTTTTATAAAGAGTGTTTCGATTTACTAACCGACCTCACACCGCGACGTACCTCGTCTGTGTCGTTCAAAGGGATCACAGTGGAGCTGCAGCACAACCTCGATGGCGCGCTCGCGGCAAAACAGGAAGTGACGTACACTCGATGGTGAGCTCGCGTAAAAACAAGAAGTGCCGTCACCGCTTCGAGGACGAGTGAAAATGTTTTTTATTTTTAGTGAATTGTGATTTTGCTCGGTTTAAAAACAGCGTTTGTTTTCAACACAATGATCTTGTTGGATCCTCAGCTTGACCCCTTGCTTGACCTCTCTGATCCATTAGCTCTCACAAGCTGACTGAGGGCATCCCCGTGAAGTCACGAAATCCCGCGCCGCTGGAACCGTCATTGACGTGAAGAAGAAGAAGCGTGATTATTAAGCGAAGGCTTGCTGTGTTCGTGTTCGTGAAAAAGAAGAAGAAGAAGAAGAAGAGGAAGCGTGATTTTTAGGCAAAGGCTTGTTGTGTTGTTTTCGTGAAGAAGAAGAAGCATAAGCAGAAGAAGAAGCGTGATTTTTTAGTCGAAGGCTTGTTGTGTTCTTGTTCGTGAAGAAGAAGAAGAAGAAGATGAAGAAGAAGAAGCGAGATTTTTAGGCGAAGGCTTGTTGTGTTCGTGAAGAAGAAGAAGAAGAAGCGTGATTTTTCGGTGAAGGCTTGTTGTGTTGTTTGCGTGAAGAAGAAGAAGAAGAAGCGTGATTTTTAGGCGAAGGCTTGTTGTGTTCGTGTTCGTGAAGAAAAAGAAGAACCGTGATTTTTAGATGAAGGCTTGTTGTGTTGTGTTCGTATATACACGTCAGCCATTGTTGTTGGATCTTCGTTGTTTTGTGGATCCTCAGATCATTTGGAAAAACTTTGATTATCCCGTGAATTCGCGATTCCTCGTAAATCGTTTCTCCCCGGACGGACGCGCACTTCCTCCGACTTCCGGCAATTGTGACACCGTCATAACAATAATTATTTATTATTTTAATGTTAACCAATCGCGTGCTCAAGATTAACACACGTGATCCTCGTTGACCAATGAGCATTGAGTGATGGGATTTTCGGCTCCCTTGAAGAGGAATCTCACCTGTACCTGAAAACTTTTGGTGATTCCGCACTTTTTTGTGACATTTAATTGTTTGGGAGTGAACTTTGTTCTGATGTGGTCATGTGTTCATATCACCTTTTTGCATGTGAATGATGATACTTTTGGAGAGGTTTATCTCACACTTTTCGACTTTTCACAAAATTATAATGAGATTATGATGAACTCTCAAACCTCTCTCCCTCCTCCAAATCCTGGTTCGCCGAGATATGTCTGTTTCTGGTGTATGTTCCCCCTCCATCCCCTCCCCCACCTCAAATGGCCGCATTGCTGATACCGCGCGTGAAAAGGCTGAATGCCGAAACTCCATGTTTGCTTCTAAATCTTGTGTCCCAAACCAATCGCTTTCTGCACCCACCTTACCAGCCACACCCAACTGTTCCTGGACTCTGTGCCCTTTTCTGCCATATCCCTGGACATCACGTGCTTTTGACACGGTCTGGCACCCTGCCCTGCTCACCAAACTCTCTCCCGATGGTATCCAAGGCCATCTCCACTCATGGCTCCCAGACTTCCTCTCCTGTCACATCCAACGTGTGGCCCTAAATGGAGTTCTTTCATCCCCTCTTCCTGTCCAGGCTGGAGTTCCTCAAGGCAGCGTCCTGGGCCCTGTTCTTTTTCTGGTTTTCATCAATGATCTCTCCGACTCTCTGGAAAATCCTCTTTATCTCTTTGCTGATGACTCCACCCTCTGCCGTACCATCTGCCATCCCTCCGATCGGCAAGCAGCAGATTCTTCGCTCACTGCAGATCTGGATAAAATCACAAACTGGTCCAACACGTGGAATATGTCTTTCAATCCGGACAAATCTCACACTTTCACGATGTCTCTCCGAAAGAACCATCTGGAAACCAACCCCATCCACTTTCTCAACAATCCTCTTGAAGAAGACCTTTCTTTCAAGCTTCTGGGTCTCACTATCTGCCATGATCTTTCCTGGGAAAGCCACATTTCCAACCTGCCCTCCAAAGCCAGTCGCCGACTGGGAATCCTCGGTCGTGCAAAGTCCTTCCTCAGCCCACCTGAGCTCCTGACCACTTTCAAAGCCTTCATCCGCAGCCTGACGCTCAATCCGGCAGGCAAGACCCTGAAGCGGCCGATCATTCACAGTCACAGTGAGACGACTCGCCAGATTCGATTCGGGCCACCGGGACAAACCGAGCGACCACAGCAATATCAGGATTCCTTTGTCGAGGATATCTTAGATCAGCAGTAATAGTTTTACATCTCCATCAATGAGGAAAATTGCTGTGAAATTCCACTTCACCACAACTCACAGTGAGGGGACTCACAAACTTTTGTTGTTCATCAACCAAACGTACATTATAATAATTATTTAACGGCCTCAATCATTCCCTCCTCCATATTCAGTATACTCAGCTGGGAAAGGCTGGTTTGGCCTGACGTTTGAAGAGCAGGAATTTGAAATATTTTCAAAAATAATTTAACACTTAAAATAAAGAAATGTGTCTCATGTTTCTATATTCTCCTTCTTTCGTGTACATGACAGCACAAGGCCGTGGGTCGCATCAGTTGTGGTGTGCATGGCTGTTCCGCTATCGCAGTGCCCCTTATAGGTCAGAAGAGGAATTTGGAATTTGTTGAGGATGCTGTTGATGACTCACCGACTCTTCACAAGGAACACCGTGGCATCTTTAACGTCCACCAACTGAGGCCGGCAGACAGGACGTCCAGTTGAACGTCTCATCTGAGGGACAGCACACACACACATTGATGAATCACCCTGCCTGTGAAACACCAGGATGGTAGTTTATAGCCGGGTCAGGATTCGAAATCAGGAAAGAGAGCTCAGAGCCGTGCGTGCAAACCTCTTGAGTCCAGACGATTCTGCCAGCCGATGATTTGTAATTATAAAAAACATGACGTGTATGTGTACTTTTCTTCCCATGAAACGTTTTGTCTTCAAAAAAGCCTCCAATATCTGCTGAGCCTTGATGTAATGGCCTGTGAGGTGCGACGTCTTGCTGGCATTCGAGAAAGCATCTTTGAAATGCTTCCGCATCTCATTTATCTCAACGGTGTCGACAGGCTGGGCTGTCTAGAACCAGGTTCCGAAGATGGTGATGACGATGGAGGTGAGGTTAGAATTGGATGCTTCGTTCCTTTTGATTCTGGTTTTTAAGCAATGGCTGCGATTTAACAGCGACGACAACAACAAACGAACGAAGTAAAGACTCGTTGAAATCGCCGTTGGAATTAAATGTGACGATGGTGATCACTTGACGCTAACGTTTCCCTACTGAATACATCGAGATGGCCGGAGACATGAATTCGGGAGCACGTGAGGAACCATTTAAATAGATACAAACCAATTAATGGTAGTCAGCATGGGTTTACCAAAGGTATTTGCTGTTTAACAAATCTTTTAGATTTCCATGAAGCAGTGTCTGATTGGGTGGATGAGGGAAAGGCAGTGGACATAGTATATCTAGAATTTAAGAAGGCATTTGATGAGGTACCACACCGGAGGTTGTTAGCCAAGGTGAGGCCTTGTGGAGTCGCTGGTCAGGTAGCTAATTGGATTGCTAACTAGCTGAGTGGTCGGAAGCAAAGAGTGCCTGTGAGTGGGAGGATGTGAGTAGCGGGGAACCTCAGGGATTGGTACTCGGACCATTGTTACTTGCACAGTCGAAGATTTTTCAAGTATATTGTTCGCAGTCGATTTTGTTATTCTGTTTGTCTGTGTGTCTGTTTATCGCCGACGGGTCACAATTTTAAACCAATCTTCACGAAACTTCAGTACATGGTAGAGTTTGTCATGAGGAAGAAGCCGATTGTTTTTTGTTTTTGAGGTCAAAAGGTCAACTCAAGGTCAAACTTCTAAAATCATCAATTTTTATCTGAAAAATTATCAATTTTCTTCCGATTGACATGGGCTTTGATGAAGATTGTCAATTTCAATCACAATAAAATGGACAATTTCATGTATCCATGGCAACCTTTGAAAAATCTTCTTCATTTTCAGTCTTCTTCTTCATTTTTACTCTTCTTCTTCATTTTTTACTCTTCTTCATTTTTAACTCTTCTTCTTCATTTTTTACTCTTCTTCTTCATTTTTACTCTTCTTCATCACTTTTTACTCTTCTTCTTCACTTTTTAACCATTCTTCTTCATTTTTTACTCTTCTTCTTCATTTTTACTCTTCTTCTTCATTTTTTACTCTTCTTCATTTTTACTCTTCTTCATCACTTTTTACTCTTCTTCTTCACTTTTTACTCTTCTTCTTCATTTTTACTCTTCTTAATTTTTTACTCTTCTTCTTCACTTTAAACTCTTCTTCATTTTTACTCTTCTTCTTCATTTTTACTCTTCTTCTTCATTTTTTACTCTTCTTCTTCTTTTTACTCTTCTTCTTCATTTTTTACTCTTCTTCTTCATTTTTACTCTTCTTCTTCATTTTTACTCTTCTTCTTCATTTTTTACTCTTCTTCTTCATTTTTTACTCTTCTTCTTCATTTTTTACTCTTCTTCTTCATTTTTTACTCTTCTTCTTCATTTTTTACTCTTCTTCTTCATTTTTACTCTTCTTCTTCATTTTTTACTCTTCTTCTTCATTTTTTACTCTTCTTCTTCATTTTTACTCTTCTTCTTCATTTTTACTCTTCTTCTTCATTTTTACTCTTCTTCTTCATTTTTTACTCTTCTTCTTCATTTTTTACTCTTCTTCTTCATTTTTTACTCTTCTTCTTCATTTTTTACTCTTCCTCTTCATTTTTTACTCTTCTTCTTCATTTTTTACTCTTCTTCTTCATTTTTACTCTTCTTCTTCATTTTTACTCTTCTTCTTCATTTTTACTCTTCTTCTTCATTTTTTACTCTTCTTCTTCATTTTTTACTCTTCTTCTTCATTTTTTACTCTTCTTCTTCATTTTTTACTCTTCTTCATCATTTTTGCTCTTCTTCTTCACTTTTTTACTCTTCCTCTTCATTTTTTACTCTTCTTCTTCATTTTTTACTCTTCTTCTTCATTTTTTACTCTTCTTCTTCATTTTTTACTCTTCCTCTTCTTTTTTACTCTTCTTCTTCATTTTTTACTCTTCTTCTTCATTTTTTACTCTTCTTCTTCATTTTTTACTCTTCTTCTTCATTTTTTACTCTTCTTCTTCATTTTTTACTCTTCTTCTTCATTTTTTACTCTTCTTCTTCATTTTTTACTCTTCTTCTTCATTTTTTACTCTTCTTCTTCATTTTTTACTCTTCTTCTTCATTTTTTACTCTTCTTCTTCATTTTTTACTCTTCTTCTTCATTTTTTACTCTTCCTCTTCTTTTTTACTCTTCTTCTTCATTTTTTACTCTTCTTCTTCTTTTTTACTCTTCTTCTTCATTTTTACTCTTCTTCTTCATTTTTTACTCTTCCTCTTCTTTTTTACTCTTCTTCTTCATTTTTTACTCTTCTTCTTTTTTTACTCTTCTTCTTCATTTTTTACTCTTCTTCTTCATTTTTTACTCTTCCTCTTCATTTTTACTCTTCTTCTTCATTTTTTACTCTTCCTCTTATTTTTTTACTCTTCTTCTTCATTTTTTACTCTTCTTCATTTTTTACTCTTCTTCTTCATTTTTTACTCTTCTTCTTAATTTTTTACTCTTCTTCTTCATTTTTTACTCTTCTTCTTCATTTTTTACTCTTCTTCTTCATTTTTACTCTTCTTCTTCATTTTTTACTCTTCTTCTTCATTTTTACTCTTCTTCTTCATTTTTTACTCTTCTTCTTCATTTTTTACTCTTCTTCTTCATTTTTTACTCTTCTTCTTCATTTTTTACTCTTCTTCTTCATTTTTTACTCTTCTTCTTCATTTTTACTCTTCTTCTTCATTTTTACTCTTCTTCTTCATTTTTTACTCTTCTTCTTCATTTTTTACTCTTCTTCTTCATTTTTTACTCTTCTTCTTCATTTTTTACTCTTCTTCTTCATTTTTACTCTTCTTCTTCATTTTTTACTCTTCTTCTTCATTTTTTACTCTTCTTCTTTTTTTTCTCTTCTTCTTCATTTTTTACTCTTCTTCTTCATTGTTTACTCTTCTTCTTCATTTTTTACTCTTCCTCTTCATTTTTACTCTTCTTCTTCATTTTTACTCTTCTTCTTCATTTTTTACTCTTCTTCTTCATTTTTTACTCTTCTTCTTCATTTTTTACTCTTCTTCTTCATTTTTTACTCTTCTTCTTCATTTTTTACTCTTCTTCTTCTTTTTTACTCTTCTTCTTCATTTTTTACTCTTCCTCTTCTTTTTTACTCTTCTTCTTCATTTTTTACTCTTCTTCTTCATTTTTTACTCTTCTTCTTCATTTTTTACTCTTCCTCTTCTTTTTTACTCTTCTTCTTCATTTTTACTCTTCTTCTTCATTTTTTACTCTTCTTCTTCTTTTTTACTCTTCTTCTTCATTTTTTACTCTTCCTCTTCATTTTTACTCTTCTTCTTCTTCATTTTTACTCTTCTTCTTCATTTTTTACTCTTCTTCTTCATTTTTTACTCTTCTTCTTCATTTTTACTCTTCTTCTTCATTTTTACTCTTCTTCTTCATTTTTTACTCTTCTTCTTCATTTTTTTACTCTTCTTCTTCTTTTTTACTCTTCTTCTTCATTTTTACACTTCCTCTTCATTTTTTACTCTTCTTCTTCATTTTTTACTCTTCTTCTTCATTTTTACTCTTCTTCTTCATTTTTACTCTTCTTCTTCATTTTTTACTCTTCTTCTTCATTTTTACTCTTCTTCTTCATTTTTTACTCTTCTTCTTCATTTTTACTCTTCTTCTTCATTTTTTCTCTTCTTCTTCTTTTTTACTCTTCTTCTTCATTATTACTCTTCTTCTTCATTTTTTACTCTTCTTCTTCATTTTTTACTCTTCTTCTTCATTTTTACTCTTCTTCTTCATTTTTACTCTTCTTCTTCATTTTTTACTCTTCTTCTTCATTTTTACTCTTCTTCTTCATTTTTTACTCTTCTTCTTCTTCTTTTTTACTCTTCTTCTTCATTTTTTACTCTTCTTCTTCATTTTTACTCTTCTTCTTCATTTTTTACTCTTCTTCTTCATTTTTTACTCTTCTTCTTCATTTTTTACTCTTCTTCTTCATTTTTACTCTTCTTCTTCATTTTTACTCTTCTTCTTCATTTTTTACTCTTCTTCTTCATTTTTACTCTTCTTCTTCATTTTTACTCTTCTTCTTCATTTTTACACTTCCTCTTCATTTTTTACTCTTCTTCTTCATTTTTTACTCTTCTTCTTCATTTTTTACTCTTCTTCTTCATTTTTACTCTTCTTCTTCATTTTTTACTCTTCTTCTTCATTTTTTACTCTTCTTCTTCATTTTTTACTCTTCTTCTTCATTTTTACTCTTCTTCTTCATTTTTACTCTTCTTCTTCTTTTTTACTCTTCTTCTTCATTTTTACTCTTCTTCTTCATTTTTACTCTTCTTCTTCATTTTTTACTCTTCTTCTTCTTTTTTACTCTTCTTCTTCATTTTTTACTCTTCTTCTTCATTTTTTACTCTTCTTCTTCATTTTTTACTCTTCTTCTTCATTTTTACTCTTCTTCTTCATTTTTTACTCTTCTTCTTCATTTTTACTCTTCTTCTTCATTTTTTACTCTTCTTCTTCATTTTTTACTCTTCTTCTTCATTTTTTACTCTTCTTCTTCATTTTTACTCTTCTTCTTCATTTTTACTCTTCTTCTTCATTTTTACTCTTCTTCTTCATTTTTTACTCTTCTTCTTCATTTTTACACTTCCTCTTCATTTTTTACTCTTCTTCTTCTTTTTTACTCTTCTTCTTCATTTTTACTCTTCTTCTTCATTTTTTACTCTTCTTCTTCATTTTTTACTCTTCTTCTTCATTTTTTACTCTTCCTCTTATTTTTTACTCTTCTTCTTCATTTTTACTCTTCTTCTTCATTTTTTACTCTTCTTCTTCATTTTTTACTCTTCTTCTTCATTTTTTACTCTTCTTCTTCATTTTTACTCTTCTTCTTCATTTTTACTCTTCTTCTTCATTTTTTACTCTTCTTCTTCTTTTTTACTCTTCTTCTTCATTTTTACACTTCCTCTTCATTTTTTACTCTTCTTCTTCATTTTTACTCTTCTTCTTCATTTTTTACTCTTCTTCTTCATTTTTTACTCTTCTTCTTCATTTTTTACTCTTCTTCTTCATTTTTTACTCTTCTTCTTCATTTTTACTCTTCTTCTTCATTTTTTACTCTTCTTCTTCATTTTTACTCTTCTTCTTCATTTTTAATCTTCTTCTTCATTTTTTTACTCTTCCTCTTCATTTTTACTCTTCTTTTTCATTTTTTACTCTTCTTCTTCATTTTTTACTCTTCTTCTTCATTTTTACTCTTCTTCTTCATTTTTTACTCTTCTTCTTCATTTTTACTCTTCTTCTTCATTTTTACTCTTCTTCTTCATTTTTACTCTTCTTCTTCATTTTTACTCTTCTTCTTCATTTTTACTCTTCTTCTTCATTTTTTACTCTTCTTCTTCATTTTTACTCTACTTCTACATTTTAACTCTTCTTCTTCATTTTTTACTCTTCTTCTTCATTTTTACTCTTCTTCTTCATTTTTTACTCTTCTTCTTCATTTTTACTCTTCTTCTTCATTTTTACTCTTCTTCTTCATTTTTTACTCTTCTTCTTCATTTTTTACTCTTCCTCTTCATTTTTACTCTTCTTCTTCATTTTTTACTCTTCTTCTTCTTTTTTACTCTTCTTCTTCATTTTTTACTCTTCTTCTTCATTTTTTACTCTTCCTCTTCTTTTTTACTCTTCTTCTTCATTTTTTACTCTTCTTCTTCATTTTTACTCTTCTTCTTCATTTTTACTCTTCTTCTTCATTTTTTACTCTTCTTCTTCATTTTTTACTCTTCCTCTTCATTTTTACTCTTCTTCTTCATTTTTTACTCTTCTTCTTCTTTTTTACTCTTCTTCTTCATTTTTTACTCTTCTTCTTCTTTTTTACTCTTCTTCTTCATTTTTTACTCTTCTTCTTCATTTTTTACTCTTCTTCTTCATTTTTACTCTTCTTCTTCATTTTTTACTCTTCTTCTTTTTTTACTCTTCTTCTTCATTTTTTACTCTTCCTCTTCTTTTTTACTCTTCTTCTTCATTTTTTACTCTTCTTCTTCATTTTTACTCTTCTTCTTCTTTTTTACTCTTCTTCTTCATTTTTTACTCTTCTTCTTCATTTTTTACTCTTCTTCTTCATTTTTTACTCTTCTTCTTCATTTTTTACTCTTCCTCTTCATTTTTACTCTTCTTCTTCATTTTTACTCTTCTTCTTCATTTTTTACTCTTCTTCTTCATTTTTTACTCTTCTTCTTCATTTTTTACTCTTCTTCTTCATTTTTACTCTTCTTCTTCATTTTTTCTCTTCTTCTTCTTTTTTACTCTTCTTCTTCATTATTACTCTTCTTCTTCATTTTTTACTCTTCTTCTTCATTTTTTTACTCTTCTTCTTCATTTTTACTCTTCTTCTTCATTTTTACACTTCCTCTTCATTTTTTACTCTTCTTCTTCATTTTTACTCCTCTTCTTCATTTTTTACTCTTCCTCTTCATTTTTACTCTTCTTCTTCATTTTTACTCTTCTTCTTCATTTTTTACTCTTCTTCTTCATTTTTTACTCTTCTTCTTCATTTTTTACTCTTCTTCTTCATTTTTACTCTTCTTCTTCATTTTTACTCTTCTTCTTCATTTTTTACTCTTCTTCTTCATTTTTTACTCTTCTTCTTCATTTTTTACTCTTCTTCTTCATTTTTACTCTTCTTCTTCATTTTTTACTCTTCTTCTTCATTTTTACTCTTCTTCATCTTTTTACTCTTCTTCTTCATTTTTTACTCTTCTTCTTCTTTTTTACTCTTCTTCTTCATTTTTACTCTTCTTCTTCATTTTTTACTCTTCTTCTTCATTTTTTACTCTTCTTCTTCATTTTTACTCTTCTTCTTCATTTTTTACTCTTCTTCTTCTTTTTTATTCTTCTTCTTCATTTTTACTCTTCTTCTTCATTTTTTTACTCTTCTTCTTCATTTTTACTCTTCTTCTTCATTTTTACTCTTCTTCTTCATTTTTTACTCTTCTTCTTCATTTTTTACTCTTCTTCTTCTTCATTTTTACTCTTCTTCTTCATTTTTTTACTCTTCTTCTTCATTTTTACTCTTCTTCTTCATTTTTTACTCTTCTTCTTCATTTTTTACTCTTCCTCTTCATTTTTACTCTTCTTCTTCATTTTTTACTCTTCTTCTTCATTTTTACTCTTCTTCTTCATTTTTTTACTCTTCTTCATTTTTTCTCTTCTTCTTCATTTTTACTCTTCTTCTTCATTTTAACTCTTCTTCTTCATTTTTTACTCTTCTTCTTCATTTTTACTCTTCTTCTTCATTTTTACTCTTCTTCTTCATTTTTTACTCTTCTTCTTCTTTTTTACTCTTCTTCTTCATTTTTACTCTTCTTCTTCATTTTTTACTCTTCTTCTTCATTTTTACACTTCCTCTTCATTTTTTACTCTTCTTCTTCATTTTTTACTCCTCTTCTTCATTTTTTACTCTTCTTCTTCATTTTTTACTCTTCTTCTTCATTTTTTACTCTTCTTCTTCATTTTTACTCTTCTTCTTCATTTTTTACTCTTCTTCTTCATTTTTACTCTTCTTCTTCATTTTTTACTCTTCTTCTTCATTTTTACACTTCCTCTTCATTTTTTACTCTTCTTCTTCATTTTTACTCTTCTTCTTCATTTTTTACTCTTCTTCTTCATTTTTACTCTTCTTCTTCATTTTTTACTCTTCTTCTTCATTTTTTACTCTTCTTCTTCATTTTTTACTCTTCTTCTTCATTTTTACTCTTCTTCTTCATTTTTACTCTTCTTCTTCATTTTTTACTCTTCCTCTTCATTTTTTACTCTTCTTCTTCATTTTTCCTCTTCTTCTTCATTTTTACTCTTCTTCTTCATTTTTTACTCTTCTTCTTCATTTTTTACTCCTCTTCTTCATTTTTTACTCTTCTTCTTCATTTTTTACTCTTCTTCTTCATTTTTACTCTTCTTCTTCATTTTTACTCTTCTTCTTCATTTTTTACTCTTCTTCTTCTGTTTTACTCTTCTTCTTCATTTTTACTCTTCTTCTTCTTTTTTACTCTTCTTCTTCATTTTTACTCTTCTTCTTCATTTTTTACTCTTCTTCTTCATTTTTTACTCTTCTTCTTCTTTTTTACTCTTCTTCTTCATTTTTTACTCTTCTTCTTCATTTTTTACTCTTCCTCTTCATTTTTCACTCTTCTTCTTCATTTTTTACTCTTCTTCTTCATTTTTTACTCTTCCTCTTCTTTTTTACTCTTCTTCTTCATTTTTTACTCTTCCTCTTCATTTTTTACTCTTCTTCTTCATTTTTTACTCTTCTTCTTCATTTTTTACTCTTCCTCTTCATTTTTACTCTTCTTCTTCATTTTTTACTCTTCTTCTTCATTTTTTACTCTTCTTCTTCAATTTTTTACTCTTCTTCTTCATTTTTACTCTTCTTCTTCATTTTTACTCTTCTTCTTCTTCTTCATTTTTACTCTTCTTCTTCATTTTTTACTCTTCTTCTTCATTTTTACTCTTCTTCTTCATTTTTACTCTTCTTCTTCATTTTTTACTCTTCTTCTTCATTTTTTACTCTTCTTCTTCATTTTTTACTCTTCTTCTTCTTTTTTACTCTTCTTCTTCATTTTTACTCTTCCTCTTCTTTTTTACTCTTCTTCTTCATTTTTACTCTTCTTCTTCATTTTTTACTCTTCTTCTTCATTTTTTACTCTTCTTCTTCATTTTTTACTCTTCTTCTTCATTTTTTACTCTTCTTCTTCATTTTTACTCTTCTTCTTCATTTTTACTCTTCTTCTTCATTTTTTACTCTTCTTCTTCATTTTTACTCTTCTTCTTCATTTTTACTCTTCTTCTTCATTTTTTACTCCTCTTCTTCATTTTTTACTCTTCTTCTTCATTTTTACTCTTCTTCTTCATTTTTACTCTTCTTCTTCATTTTTACTCTTCTTCTTCATTTTTACTCTTCTTCTTCATTTTTTACTCTTCTTCTTCATTTTTTACTCTTCTTCTTCATTTTTTACTCTTCCTCTTCATTTTTACTCTTCTTCTTCATTTTTACTCTTCTTCTTCATTTTTTTTACTCTTCTTCTTCTTTTTTACTCTTCTTCTTCATTTTTTACTCTTCTTCTTCATTTTTACTCTTCTTCTTCATTTTTTACTCTTCTTCTTCATTTTTACTCTTCTTCTTCATTTTTTACTCTTCTTCTTCATTTTTACTCTTCTTCTTCTTTTTTACTCTTCTTCTTCATTTTTACTCTTCTTCTTCATTTTTTACTCTTCTTTTTTACTCTTCTTCTTCATTTTTACTCTTCTTCTTCATTTTTTTCTCTTCTTCTTCATTTTTACTCTTCTTCATTTTTTACTCTTCTTCTTCATTTTTACTCTTCTTCTTCATTTTTACTCTTCTTCTTCATTTTTTACTCTTCTTCTTCATTTTTACTCTTCTTCTTCATTTTTTACTCTTCTTCTTCATTTTTTACTCTTCTTCTTCATTTTTTACTCTTCTTCTTCATTTTTACTCTTCTTCTTCATTTTTTACTCTTCTTCTTCATTTTTTACTCTTCTTCTTCTTTTTTACTCTTCTTCTTCATTTTTACACTTCCTCTTCATTTTTACTCTTCTTCTTCATTTTTTACTCTTCTTCTTCATTTTTACTCTTCTTCTTCATTTTTTACTCTTCTTCTTCATTTTTTACTCTTCTTCTTCATTTTTACTCTTCTTCTTCATTTTTTACTCTTCTTCTTCATTTTTTACTCTTCTTCCTCATTTTTTACTCTTCCTCTTCATTATTCACTCTTCTTCTTCATTTTTTACTCTTCTTCTTTTTTTACTCTTCTTCTTCATTTTTTACTCTTCCTCTTCTTTTTTACTCTTCTTCTTCATTTTTTACTCTTCTTCTTCATTTTTACTCTTCTTCTTCATTTTTTACTCTTCTTCTTCATTTTTTACTCTTCTTCTTCTTTTTTACTCTTCTTCTTCATTTTTTACTCTTCTTCTTCATTTTTACTCTTCTTCTTCATTTTTTACTCTTCCTCTTCATTTTTTACTCTTCTTCTTCATTTTTACTCTTCTTCTTCATTTTTTACTCTTCTTCTTCATTTTTTACTCTTCTTCTTCATTTTTACTCTTCTTCTTCATTTTTACTCTTCTTCATTTTTTCCTCTTCTTCTTCATTTTTACTCTTCTTCTTCATTTTTTACTCTTCTTCTTCATTTTTTACTCTTCTTCTTCATTTTTACTCTTCTTCTTCATTTTTTACTCTTCTTCTTCATTTTTTACTCTTCTTCTTCATTTTTTACTCTTCCTCTTCATTTTTTACTCTTCTTCTTCATTTTTACTCTTCTTCTTCATTTTTACTCTTCTTCTTCATTTTTTACTCTTCTTCTTAATTTTTACTCTTCTTCTTCATTTTTTACTCTTCTTCTTCATTTTTACTCTTCCTCTTCTTTTACTCTTCTTCTTCTTCATTTTTACTCTTCTTCTTCATTTTTTACTCTTCTTCTTCATTTTTACTCTTCTTCTTCATTTTTTACTCTTCTTCTTCATTTTTTACTCTTCTTCTTCATTTTTTACTCTTCTTCTTCTTTTTTTTCTCTTCTTCTTCATTTTTACTCTTCTTCTTCATTTTTTACTCTTCTTCTTCATTTTTTACTCTTCTTCTTCATTTTTTACTCTTCTTCTTCATTTTTACTCTTCTTCTTCATTTTTTACTCTTCTTCTTCATTTTTTACTCTTCTTCTTCATTTTTTACTCTTCTTCTTCATTTTTACTCTTCTTCTTCATTTTTTACTCTTCTTCTTCTTTTTTACTCTTCTTCTTCATTTTTACTCTTCTTCTTCATTTTTACTCTTCTTCTTCATTTTTTACTCTTCTTCTTCATTTTTTACTCCTCTTCTTCATTTTTTACTCTTCTTCTTCATTTTTTTACTCTTCTTCTTCATTTTTTACTCTTCTTCTTCATTTCTACTCTTCTTCATTTTTTTACTCTTCTTCTTCTGTTTTACTCTTCTTCTTCATTTTTACTCTTCTTCTTCTTTTTTACTCTTCTTCTTCATTTTTACTCTTCTTCTTCATTTTTTACTCTTCTTCTTCATTTTTTACTCTTCCTCTTCATTTTTTACTCTTCTTCTTCATTTTTTTACTCTTCCTCTTCTTTTTTACTCTTCTTCTTCTTTTTTACTCTTCTTCTTCAATTTTCACTCTTCTTCTTCTTTTTTAATCTTCTTCTTCATTTTTTACTCTTCTTCTTCATTTTTACTCTTCTTCTTCATTTTTTACTCTTCTTCTTCCTTTTTTTACTCTTCTTCTTCATTTTTTACTCTTCTTCTTCATTTTTACTCTTCTTCTTCATTTTTTACTCTTCTTCTTCATTTTTATTCTTCTTCTTCATTTTTACTCTTCTTCTTCATTTTTTACTCTTCTTCTTCATTTTTTACTCTTCTTCTTCATTTTTACTCTTCTTCTTCATTTTTTACTCTTCTTCTTCATTTTTACTCTTCCTCTTCTTTTTTACTCTTCTTCTTCATTTTTTACTCTTCTTCTTCATTTTTTACTCTTCTTCTTCATTTTTACTCTTCTTCTTCATTTTTTACTCTTCTTCATTTTTTACTCTTCTTCTTCATTTTTACTCTTCTTCTTCATTTTTTACTCTTCTTCTTCTTTTTTATTCTTCTTCTTCATTTTTACTCTTCTTCTTCATTTTTTACTCTTCTTCTTCATTTTTACACTTCCTCTTCATTTTTTACTCTTCTTCTTCATTTTCTACTCTTCTTCTTCATTTTTACTCTTCTTCTTCTTTTTTACTCTTCTTCTTCATTTTTACTCTTCTTCTTCATTTTTTACTCTTCTTCTTCATTTTTTACTCTTCTTCTTCATTTTTTACTCTTCTTCTTCATTTTTTACTCTTCTTCTTCATTTTTTACTCTTCTTCTTCATTTTTTACTCTTCTTCTTCATTTTTTACTCTTCTTCTTCATTTTTACTCTTCCTCTTCATTTTTACTCTTCTTCTTCATTTTTACTCTTCTTCTTCATTTTTACTCTTCTTCTTCATTTTTACTCTTCTTCTTCATTTTTTACTCTTCTTCTTCATTTTTTACTCTTCTTCTTCATTTTTTACTCTTCTTCTTCTTTTTTATTCTTCTTCTTCATTTTTACTCTTCTTCTTCATTTTTTACTCTTCTTCTTCATTTTTACACTTCCTCTTCATTTTTACTCTTCTTCTTCATTTTTTACTCTTCTTCTTCTTCATTTTTTTACTCTTCTTCTTTTTTACTCTTCTTCATCATTTTTACTCTTCTTCATCATTTTTACTCTTCTTCTTCTTCAATTTTTACACTTCCTCTTCTTTTTTACTCTTCTTCTTCATTTTTTACTCTTCTTCTTCATTTTTTACTCTTCTTCTTCATTTTTACTCTTCTTCTTCATTTTTACTCTTCTTCTTCATTTTTACTCTTCTTCTTCATTTTTTACTCTTCTTCTTCGTTTTTTTTCTTCTTCTTCTTTTTTACTCTTCTTCTTCATTTTTACTCTTCTTCTTCATTTTTTACTCTTCTTCTTCATTTTTTACTCTTCTTCTTCATTTTTTACTCTTCTTCTTCATTTTTACTCTTCTTCTTCATTTTTACTCTTCTTCTTCATTTTTACTCTTCTTCTTCATTTTTTACTCTTCTTCTTCATTTTTTACTCCTCTTCTTCATTTTTTACTCTTCTTCTTCATTTTTACTCTTCCTCTTCATTATTAGTCTTCTTGATTTTTACTGTTCTTCTTCATTTTTTACTCTTCTTCTTCATTTTTTACTCTTCTTCTTCATTTTTTACTCTTCCTCTTCTTTTTTACTCTTCTTCTTCATTTTTTACTCTTCCTCTTCATTTTTACTCTTCTTCTTCATTTTTTACTCTTCTTCTTCTTTTTTACTCTTCTTCTTCATTTTTTACTCTTCTTCTTCATTTTTTACTCTTCTTCTTCATTTTTACTCTTCCTCACTTTTACTCTTCTTCTTCATTTTTTACTCTTCTTCTTCATTTTTACTCTTCTTCTTCATTTTTACTCTTCTTCTTCATTTTTTACTCTTCTTCTTCATTTTTTACTCTTCTTCTTCATTTTTTACTCTTCCTCTTCATTTTTTACTCTTCTTCTTCATTTTTTACTCTTCCTCTTCTTTTTTACTCTTCCTCTTCTTTTTTACTCTTCTTCATTTTTTCTCTTCTTCTTCTTTTTTACTCTTCTTCTTCATTTTTACTCTTCTTCTTCATTTTTACTCTTCTTCTTCATTTTTTACTCTTCTTCTTCATTTTTACTCTTCTTCTTCATTTTTACTCTTCTTCTTCATTTTTTACTCTTCTTCTTCATTTTTTACTCTTCTTCTTCATTTTTTACTCTTCTTCTTCATTTTTTACTCTTCCTCTTCATTTTTACTCTTCTTCTTCATTTTTACTCTTCTTCTTCATTTTTTACTCTTCTTCTTCATTTTTACTCTTCTTCTTCATTTTTTTACTCTTCTTTATTTTTACTCTTCTTCTTCATTTTTACTCTTCTTCTTCATTTTTACTCTTCTTCTTCATTTTTTACTCTTCTTCTTCATTTTTTACTCTTCTTCTTCATTTTTTACTCTTCTTCTTCATTTTTTACTCTTCTTCTTCATTTTTACTCTTCTTCTTCATTTTTTACTCTTCTTCTTCTTTTTTACTCTTCTTCTTCATTTTTACTCTTCTTCTTCATTTTTTACTCTTCTTCTTCATTTTTTACTCTTCCTCTTCATTTTTACTCTTCTTCTTCATTTTTTACTCTTCTTCTTCATTTTTTACTCTTCTTCTTCATTTTTACTCTTCTTCTTCATTTTTTTACTCTTCTTCAATTTTTACTCTTCTTCTTCATTTTTACTCTTCTTCTTCATTTTTACTCTTCTTCTTCATTTTTTTTACTCTTCTTCTTCATTTTGTTACTCTTCTTCTTCATTTTTTACTCTTCTTCTTCATTTTTACTCTTCTTCTTTTTTACTCTTCTTCTTCTTTTTTACTCTTCTTCTTCTTTTTTACTCTTCTTCTTCATTTTTACTCTTCTTCTTCATTTTTTACTCTTCCTCTTCTTTTTTACTCTTCTTCTTCATTTTTTACTCTTCTTCTTCATTTTTACTCTTCTTCTTCATTTTTACTCTTCTTCTTCATTTTTTACTCTTCTTCTTCTTTTTTACTCTTCTTCTTCATTTTTTACTCTTCTTCTTCTTTTTTACTCTTCTTCTTCATTTTTACTCTTCTTCTTCATTTTTTACTCTTCTTCTTCATTTTTTACTCTTCTTCTTCATTTTTTACTCTTCTTCTTCATTTTTACTCTTCTTCTTCATTTTTTACTCTTCTTCTTCATTTTTTACTCTTCTTCTTCATTTTTACTCTTCTTCTTCATTTTTTACTCTTCTTCTTCTTTTTTACTCTTCTTCTTCATTTTTTACTCTTCTTCTTCATTTTTTACTCTTCCTCTTCTTCATTTTTTACTCTTCTTCTTCTTTTTTACTCTTCTTCTTCTTTTTTACTCTTCTTCTTCATTTTTACTCTTCTTCTTCATTTTTTACTCTTCTTCTTCATTTTTTACTCTTCTTCTTCATTTTTACTCTTCTTCTTCATTTTTTACTCTTCTTCTTCATTTTTTACTCTTCTTCTTCATTTTTACTCTTCTTCTTCATTTTTACTCTTCTTCTTCATTTTTTACTCTTCTTCTTCATTTTTACTCTTCTTCTTCATTTTTACTCTTCTTCTTCTTTTTTACTCTTCTTCTTCATTTTTTACTCTTCTTCATTTTTTACTCTTCCTCTTCATTTTTACTCTTCTTCTTCATTTTTACTCTTCTTCTTCATTTTTTACTCTTCTTCTTCATTTTTACTCTTCCTCTTCTTTTTTACTCTTCTTCTTCATTTTTACTCTTCTTCTTCATTTTTACTCTTCTTCTTCATTTTTTACTCTTCTTCTTTATTTTTTACTCTTCTTCTTCATTTTTTTACTCTTTCTTCATTTTTTACTCTTCTTCTTCATTTTTTACTCTTCTTCTTCATTTTTACTTTTCTTCTTCATTTTTACTCTTCTTCTTCATTTTTACTCTTCTTCTTCATTTTTTACTCTTCTTCTTCATTTTTTACTCTTCCTCTTCTTTTTTACTCTTCTTCTTCATTTTTACTCTTCTTCTTCATTTTTTACTCTTCTTCTTCATTTTTACTCTTCTTCTTCATTTTTTACTCTTCTTCTTCATTTTTTACTCTTCTTCTTCATTTTTACTCTTCTTCTTCTTCATTTTTACTCTTCTTCTTCATTTTTACTCTTCTTCTTCATTTTTTACTCTTCTTCTTCATTTTTTTACTCTTCTTCTTTTTTACTCTTCTTCTTCATTTTTACTCTTCTTCTTCATTTTTTACTCTTCTTCTTCATTTTTTACTCTTCTTCTTCATTTTTACTCTTCTTCTTCATTTTTACTCTTCTTCTTCATTTTTACTCTTCTTCTTCATTTTTTACTCTTCTTCTTCATTTTTACTCTTCTTCTTCATTTTTACTCTTCCTCTTCATTTTTTATTCTTCTGCTTCATTTTTACTCTTCTTCTTCATTTTTACTCTTCTTCTTCATTTTTTACTACTTCATTTTTACTCTTCTTCTTTTTTTTACTCTTTTTCTTTTTTTCTCTTCTTCTCCATTTTTTACTCCTTTTCTTCCTTTTTTCTTTTCTTCTTCACTTTTACTATTCTTCTTCATTTTTTACTCTTCCTCTTCATTTTTACTCTTCTTCTTCATTTTTACTGTTCTTCTTTATTTTTATTCTTCTTCTTCTTTTTTGCTCTTCTTCTTCATTTTTTACTCCTCTTCTTCATTTTTACTCTTCTTCTTCAGTTTTAGTCTTGTTCTTCATTTTTTGGTCTTCTTCATTTTTTACTCTTCTTCTTCATTTTTTTACTCTTCTTCTTCTTTTTTACTCTTCTTCTTCATTTTTACTCTTCTTCTTCATTTTTACTCTTCTTCATTTTTTCCTCTTCTTCTTCATTTTTTACTCTTCTTCTTCATTTTTACTCTTCTTCTTCATTTTTACTCTTCTTCTTCATTTTTTACTCTTCTTCTTCATTTTTACTCTTCTTCTTCATTTTTACTCTTCTTCTTCATTTTTTACTCTTCTTCTTCATTTTTACTCTTCTTCTTCATTTTTTTACTCTTCTTCTTCTTTTTTTCTCTTCTTCTTCATTTTTACTCTTCTTCTTCATTTTTACTCTTCTTCTTCATTTTTTACTCTTCTTCTTCTTTTTTACTCTTCTTCTTCATTTTTTACTCTTGTTCTTCATTTTTTTTACTCTTCTTCTTCATTTTTACTCTTCTTCTTCATTTTTACTCTTCTTCTTCATTTTTACTCTTCTTCTTCATTTTTTACTCTTCTTCTTCATTTTTACTCTTCTTCTTCATTTTTACTCTTCTTCTTCATTTTTTACTCCTCTTCTTCATTTTTTTACTCTTCTTCTTCTTTTTTTTCTCTTCTTCTTCATTTTTTACTCTTCTTCTTCATTTTTACTCTTCTTCTTCATTTTTTACTCTTCTTCTTCATTTTTTTTACTCTTCTTCTTCATTTTTACTCTTCTTCTTCATTTTTACTCTTCTTCTTCATTTTTACTCTTCTTCTTCATTTTTACTCTTCTTCATTTTTTCCTCTTCTTCTTCATTTTTTACTCTTCTTCTTCATTTTTACTCTTCTTCTTCATTTTTACTCTTCTTCTTCATTTTTTACTCTTCTTCTTCATTTTTACTCTTCTTCTTCATTTTTACTCTTCTTCTTCATTTTTACTCTTCTTCTTCATTTTTTACTCTTCTTCTTCTTTTTTACTCTTCTTCTTCATTTTTACACTTCCTCTTCATTTTTTACTCTTCTTCTTCATTTTTTACTCTTCTTCTTCATTTTTTACTCTTCTTCTTCATTTTTACTCTTCTTCTTCATTTTTTACTCTTCTTCTTCATTTTTACTCTTCTTCTTCATTTTTTACTCTTCTTCTTCTTTTTTATTCTTCTTCTTCATTTTTACTCTTCTTCTTCATTTTTACTCTTCTTCTTCATTTTTTACTCTTCTTCTTCATTTTTACTCTTCTTCTTCATTTTTTACTCTTCTTCTTCATTTTTTACTCTTCTTCTTCATTTTTTACTCTTCTTCTTCATTTTTTACTCTTCTTCTTCATTTTTACTCTTCTTCTTCATTTTTACTCTTCCTCTTCTTTTTTACTCTTCTTCTTCATTTTTTACTCTTCTTCTTCATTTTTACTCTTCTTCTTCATTTTTACTCTTCTTCTTCATTTTTTACTCTTCTTCTTCATTTTTACTCTTCTTCTTCATTTTTTACTCTTCTTCTTCATTTTTTACTCTTCTTCTTCATTTTTTACTCTTCTTCTTCATTTTTACTCTTCTTCTTCTTTTTTACTCTTCTTCTTCATTTTTACTCTTCTTCTTCATTTTTTACTCTTCTTCTTCATTTTTACTCTTCTTCTTCATTTTTTACTCTTCCTCTTCATTTTTACTCTTCTTCTTCATTTTTTACTCTTCTTCTTCTTTTTTACTCTTCTTCTTCATTTTTTACTCTTCTTCTTCATTTTTACTCTTCTTCTTCATTTTTTTACTCTTCTTCTTCATTTTTTACTCTTCTTCTTCTTTTTTACTCTTCTTCTTCATTTTTTACTCTTCCTCTTCATTTTTTACTCTTCTTCTTCATTTTTACTCTTCTTCTTCTTTTTTACTCTTCTTCTTCATTTTTTACTCTTCTTCTTCATTTTTTACTCTTCTTCTTCATTTTTACTCTTCTTCTTCATTTTTTACTCTTCTTCTTCATTTTTACTCTTCTTCTTCATTTTTACTCTTCTTCATTTTTTCCTCTTCTTCTTCATTTTTTACTCTTCTTCTTCATTTTTTACTCTTCTTCTTCATTTTTACTCTTCTTCTTCATTTTTACTCTTCTTCTTCATTTTTTACTCTTCTTCTTCTTTTTTATTCTTCTTCTTCATTTTTACTCTTCTTCTTCATTTTTTACTCTTCTTCTTCATTTTTACTCTTCTTCTTCATTTTTTACTCTTCTTCTTCTTTTTTACTCTTCTTCTTCATTTTTACTCTTCTTCTTCATTTTGTTACTCTTCTTCTTTCTTTTTTACTCTTCTTCTTTTTTTCCTCTTCTTCTTCATTCTTTACTCTTCTTCTTCATTTTATACTCTTCTTCTTCATTTTTACACTTCCTCTTCATTTTTTACTCTTCTTCTTCTTTTTTACTCTTCTTCTTCATTTTTACACTTCCTCTTCATTTTTACTCTTCTTCTTCATTTTTTACTCTTCTTCTTCATTTTTTACTCCTCTTCTTCATTTTTACTCTTCTTCTTCATTTTTTACTCTTCTTCTTCATTTTTACTCTTCTTCTTCATTTTTACTCTTCTTCTTTTTTACTCTTCTTCATTTTTACTCTTCTTCTTCATTTTTTACTCTTCTTCTTCATTTTTTACTCCTCTTCTTCATTTTTTACTCTTCTTCTTCATTTTTACTCTTCTTCTTCATTTTTACTCTTCTTCTTCATTTTTACTCTTCTTCTTCATTTTTACTCTTCTTCTTCATTTTTACTCTTCTTCTTCATTTTTTACTCTTCTTCATTTTTTACTCTTCTTCTTCATTTTTACTCTTCTTCTTCATTTTTTACTCTTCTTCTTCATTTTTTACTCTTCTTCTTCATTTTTACTCTTCTTCTTCATTTTTACTCTTCTTCTTCATTTTTTACTCTTCTTCTTCATTTTTTACTCTTCTTCTTCATTTTTTACTCTTCTTCTTCATTTTTTACTCTTCTTCTTCATTTTTACTCTTCTTCTTCATTTTTTACTCTTCTTCTTCATTTTTACTCTTCTTCATTTTTTACTCTTCTTCTTCATTTTTTACTCTTCTTCTTCATTTTTTACTCTTCTTCTTCATTTTTACTCTTCTTCTTCATTTTTACACTTCCTCTTCATTTTTACTCTTCTTCTTCATTTTTTACTCCTCTTCTTTATTTTTACTCTTCTTCTTCATTTTTACTCTTCTTCTTCATTTTTTACTCTTCTTCTTCTTTTTTATTCTTCTTCTTCATTTTTACTCTTCTTCTTCATTTTTTACTCTTCTTCTTCATTTTTACTCTTCTTTTTCATTTTTTACTCTTCTTCTTCATTTTTACTTTTCTTCTTCATTTTTTACTCTTCTTCTTTTTTACTCTTCTTATTCATTTTTACTCTTCTTCTTCATTTTTACTCTTCTTCTTCATTTTTTACTCTTCTTCTTCATTTTTTACTCTTCTTCTTCATTTTTACTCTTCTTCTTCATTTTTTACTCTTCTTCTTCATTTTTTACTCTTCTTCTTCATTTTTTACTCTTCTTCATTTTTTTACTCTTCTTCTTCATTTTTTACTCTTCTTCTTCATTTTTACTCTTCTTCTTAATTTTTTACTCCTCTTCTTCATTTTTTACTCTTCTTCTTCATTTTTTACTCTTCTTGTTCATTTTTACTCTTCTTCTTCATTTTTACTCTTCTTCTTCATTTTTTTACTCTTCTTCTTTCACTCTTCCTCCTCATTTTTACTCTTCTTCTTCATTTTTTACTCCTCTTCTTCATTTTTTACTCTTCTTCTTCATTTTTACTCTTCTTCTTCATTTTTACACTTCCTCTTCATTTTTTACTCTTCTTCTTCATTTTTACTCTTCTTCTTCATTTTTACTCTTCTTCTTCATTTTTACTCTTCTTCTTCATTTTTTACTCTTCTTCTTCATTTTTACTCTTCTTCTTCATTTTTACTCTTCTTCTTCATTTTTTACTCTTCTTCATTTTTTACTCTTCTTCTTCATTTTTACTCTTCTTCATTTTTTACTCTTCTTCTTCATTTTTTACTCTTCTTCTTCATTTTTTACTCTTCCTCTTCATTTTTACTCTTCTTCTTCATTTTTTACTCTTCTTCTTCATTTTTTACTCTTCTTCTTCAATTTTTTACTCTTCTTCTTTTTTATTCTTCTGCTTCATTTTTACTATTCTTCTTCATTTTTTACTCTTCTTCTTCATTTTTACTCTTCTTCTTCATTTTTTACTCTTCTTCTTCATTTTTTACTCTTCTTCTTCATTTTTTACTCTTCTTCTTCATTTTTACTCTTCTTCTTCATTTTTTACTCTTCTTCTTCATTTTTTACTCTTCTTCTTCATTTTTACTCTTCTTCTTCATTTTTTACTCTTCTTCTTCATTTTTACTCTTCTTCTTCATTTTTTACTCTTCTTCTTCATTTTTTACTCTTCTTCTTCATTTTTACTCTTCTTCTTCATTTTTTACTCTTCTTCTTCATTTTTACTCTTCTTCTTCATTTTTACTCTTCTTCTTCATTTTTTACTCTTCCTCTTCATTTTTCACTCTTCTTCTTCATTTTTTACTCTTCTTCTTCATTTTTACTCTTCTTCTTCATTTTTTACTCTTCTTCTTCTTTTTTACTCTTCTTCTTCATTTTTACTCTTCTTCTTCTTTTTTACTCTTCTTCTTCATTTTTACTCTTCTTCTTCATTTTTTACTCTTCTTCTTCATTTTTACTCTTCTTCTTCATTTTTTACTCTTCTTCTTCATTTTTTACTCTTCTTCTTCATTTTTTACTCTTCTTCTTCATTTTTACACTTCCTCTTCATTTTTTACTCTTCTTCTTCATTTTTTACTCCTCTTCTTCATTTTTTACTCTTCTTCTTCATTTTTACTCTTCTTCTTCATTTTTTACTCTTCCTCTTCTTTTTTACTCTTCTTCTTCATTTTTTACTCTTCTTCTTCTTTTTTACTCTTCTTCTTCATTTTTTACTCTTCCTCTTCATTTTTACTCTTCTTCTTCATTTTTTACTCTTCTTCTTCTTTTTTACTCTTCTTCATTTTTTACTCTTCTTCTTCATTTTTTACTCTTCTTCTTCATTTTTACTCTTCTTCTTCATTTTTACTCTTCTTCTTCATTTTTACTCTTCCTCTTCATTTTTTACTCTTCTTCTTCATTTTTACTCTTCTTCTTCATTTTTACTCTTCTTCTTCATTTTTTACTCTTCTTCTTCATTTTTACTCTTCTTCTTCTTTTTTTACTCTTCTTCTTCATTTTTTACTCTTCTTCTTCATTTTTACTCTTCTTCTTCATTTTTACTCTTCTTCTTCATTTTTTACTCTTCTTCTTCATTTTTTACTCTTCTTCTTCATTTTTTACTCTTCTTCTTCATTTTTACTCTTCTTCTTCATTTTTTACTCTTCCTCTTCATTTTTTTACTCTTCTTCATTTTTACTCTTCTTCTTCATTTTTATTCTTCTTCTTCATTTTTTACTCTTCTTCTTCATTTTTACTCTTCTTCTTCGTTTTTTCTTTTCTTTTTCATTTTTACTCTTCTTCTTCATTTTTACTCTTCTTCTTCATTTTTTACTCTTCTTCTTCATTTTTTACTCTTCTTCTTCATTTTTTACTCTTCTTCTTCATTTTTACTCTTCTTCTTCATTTTTTACTCTTCTTCTTCATTTTTACTCTTCTTCTTCATTTTTTACTCTTCTTCTTCATTTTTACTCTTCTTCTTCATTTTTACTCTTCTTCTTCATTTTTACTCTTCTTCTTCTTTTTTACTCTTCTTCTTCATTTTTACTCTTCTTCTTCATTTTTTTACTCTTCTTTTTTACTCTTCTTCTTCATTTTTACTCTTCTTCTTCATTTTTTACTCTTCTTCTTCATTTTTTACTCTTCTTCTTCATTTTTACTCTTCTTCTTCATTTTTACTCTTCTTCTTCACTTTTTACTCTTCTTCTTCATTTTTACTCTTCTTCTTCATTTTTACTCTTCTTCTTCATTTTTTACTATTCTTCTTCATTTTTTACTCTTCTTCTTCATTTTTACTCTTCTTCTTCATTTTTTACTCTTCTTCTTCATTTTTACTCTTCTTCATATTTATACTCTTCTTCTTCTTTTTTCTATTCATCTTATTCATTTTTATTTTTATTATTCTTTTTTACTCTTCTTCTTCATTTTTCCTCTTCTTCTTCTTTTTTATTCTTCTTCTTCATTTTTACTCTTCTTCTTCATTTTTACTCTTCTTCATTTTTACTCTTCTTCTTCATTTTTTACTCTTCTTCTTCATTTTTACTCTTCTTCTTCATTTTTTACTCTTCTTCTTCATTTTTACTCCTCTTCTTCATTTTTTACTCTTCTTCTTCATTTTTACTCTTCTTCTTCATTTTTTACTCTTCTTCTTCATTTTTACTCTTCTTCTTCATTTTTTACTCTTCTTCTTCATTTTTACTCTTCTTCATTTTTTTACTCTTCTTCTTCATTTTTTACTCTTCTTCTTCATTTTTACTCTTCTTCTTCTTTTTTACTCTTCTTCTTCATTTTTTACTCTTCTTCTTCATTTTTTACTCTTCTTCTTCTTTTTTACTCTTCTTCTTCATTTTTTACTCTTCCTCTTCATTTTTACTCTTCTTCTTCATTTTTACTCTTCTTCTTCATTTTTTATTCTTCTTCTTCATTTTTACTCTTCTTCTTCATTTTTACTCTTCTTCTTCATTTTTTACTCTTCTTCTTCATTTTTTACTCTTCTTCTTCATTTTTTACTCTTCTTCTTCATTTTTACTCTTCTTCTTCATTTTTTACTCTTCCTCTTCATTTTTTACTCTTCTTCTTCTTTTTTACTCTTCTTCTTCATTTTTTACTCTTCTTCTTCATTTTTACTCTTCCTCTTCATTTTTACTCTTCTTCTTCATTTTTACTCTTCTTCTTCATTTTTTACTCTTCTTCTTCTTTTTTATTCTTCTTCTTCATTTTTACTCTTCCTCTTCTTTTTTACTCTTCTTCTTCATTTTTACTCTTCTTCTTCATTTTTTACTCTTCTTCTTCATTTTTACTCTTCTTCTTCATTTTTTACTCTTCCTCTTCATTTTTACTCTTCTTCTTCATTTTTTACTCTTCTTCTTTTTTACTCTTCTTCTTCATTTTTACTCTTCTTCTTCATTTTTTACTCTTCTTCTTCATTTTTACTCTTCTTCTTCATTTTTTACTCTTCTTCTTCTTTTTTACTCTTCTTCTTCATTTTTACTCTTCTTCTTCATTTTTTACTCTTCTTCTTCTTTTTTATTCTTCTTCTTCATTTTTACTCTTCTTCTTCATTTTTTACTCTTCTTCTTCATTTTTTACTCTTCTTCTTCATTTTTACTCTTCTTCTTCTTTTTTACTCTTCTTCTTCTTTTTTTACTCTTCTTCTTCATTTTTTACTCTTCCTCTTCTTTTTTCTCTTCTTCTTCGTTTTTTACTCTTCTTCTTCATTTTTACTCTTCCTCTTCATTTTTTACTCTTCTTCTCATTTTTTACTCTTCTTCTTCATTTTTTACTCTTCTTCTTCATTTTTTACTCTTCTTCTTCATTTTTACTCTTCTTCTTCATTTTTACTCTTCTTCTTCATTTTTACTCTTCTTCTTCATTTTTTTCTCTTCTTCTTCTTTTTTACTCTTCTTCTTCATTTTTTACTCTTCTTCTTCATTTTTACTCTTCTTCTTCATTTTTACTCTTCTTCTTCATTTTTTACTCTTCTTCTTCATTTTTACTCTTCTTCTTCATTTTTTACTCTTCTTCTTCATTTTTTACTCTTCTTCTTCATTTTTACTCTTCTTCTTCATTTTTACTCTTCTTCTTCATTTTTTACTCTTCTTCTTCTTTTTTATTCTTCTTCTTCATTTTTACTCTTCTTCTTTTTTACTCTTCTTCTTCATTTTTACTCTTCTTCTTCATTTTTTACTCTTCTTCTTCATTTTTTACTCTTCTTCTTCATTTTTTACTCTTCCTCTTCATTTTTACTCTTCTTCTTCATTTTTACTCTTCTTCTTCATTTTTACTCTTCTTCTTCATTTTTTACTCTTCTTCTTCATTTTTACTCTTCTTCTTCATTTTTACTCTTCTTCTTCTTTTTTACTCTTCTTCTTCATTTTTACTCTTCTTCTTCATTTTTTACTCTTCTTCTTCATTTTTACTCTTCTTCTTCATTTTTACACTTCCTCTTCATTTTTACTCTTCTTCTTCATTTTTACTCGTCTTCTTCATTTTTTACTCTTCTTCTTCATTTTTACTCTTCTTCTTCATTTTTTACTCTTCTTCTTCATTTTTACTCTTCTTCTTCATTTTTTTACTCTTCTTCTTCATTTTTTACTCTTCTTCTTCATTTTTACTCTTCTTCTTCATTTTTTACTCTTCTTCTTCTTTTTTACTCTTCTTCTTCATTTTTACTCTTCTTCTTCATTTTTTACTCTTCTTCTTCTTTTTTATTCTTCTTCTTCATTTTTACTCTTCTTCTTCATTTTTTACTCTTCTTCTTCATTTTTACTCTTCTTCTTCATTTTTTACTCTTCTTCTTCATTTTTACTCTTCTTCTTCATTTTTTACTCTTCTTCTTCATTTTTACTCTTCTTCTTCATTTTTACTCTTCTTCTTCATTTTTTACTCTTCTTCTTCATTTTTACTCTTCTTCTTCATTTTTTCTCTTCTTCTTCTTTTTTACTCTTCTTCTTCATTTTTACTCTTCTTCTTCATTTTTTACTCTTCTTCTTCATTTTTACTCTTCTTCTTCATTTTTTTACTCTTCTTTATTTTTACTCTTCTTCTTCATTTTTACTCTTCTTCTTCATTTTTTACTCTTCTTCATTTTTTTACTCTTCTTCTTCATTTTTACTCTTCTTCTTCATTTTTTACTCTTCTTCTTCATTTTTACTCTTCTTCTTCATTTTTACTCTTCTTCTTCATTTTTTACTCTTCTTCTTCATTTTTACTCTTCTTCTTCATTTTTATTCTTCTTCTTCATTTTTTACTCTTCTTCTTCATTTTTACTCTTCTTCTTCGTTTTTACTCTTCTTCTTCATTTTTACTCTTCTTCTTCATTTTTACTCTTCTTCTTCATTTTTACTCTTCTTCTTCATTTTTTACTCTTCTTCTTCATTTTTACTCTTCTTCTTCATTTTTTACTCTTCTTCTTCATTTTTACTCTTCTTCTTCATTTTTACTCTTCTTCTTCATTTTTACTCTTCTTCTTCATTTTTACTCTTCTTCTTCATTTTTACTCTTCTTCTTCATTTTTACTCTTCTTCTTCATTTTTACTCTTCTTCTTCATTTTTACTCTTCTTCTTCATTTTTACTCTTCTTCTTCATTTTTACTCTTCTTCTTCATTTTTTACTCTTCTTCTTCATTTTTACTCTTCTTCTTCATTTTTACTCTTCTTCTTCATTTTTACTCTTCTTCTTCTTTTTTACTCTTCTTCTTCATTTTTACACTTCCTCTTCATTTTTTACTCTTCTTCTTCATTTTTTACTCCTCTTCTTCATTTTTTACTCTTCTTCTTCATTTTTACTCTTCTTCTTCATTTTTACTCTTCTTCTTCATTTTTACTCTTCTTCTTCATTTTTTACTCTTCTTCTTCATTTTTTTACTCTTCTTCTTCATTTTTTACTCTTCTTCTTCATTTTTACTCTTCTTCTTCATTTTTTACTCTTCTTCTTCATTTTTTACTCTTCTTCTTCATTTTTACTCTTCTTCTTCATTTTTTACTCTTCTTCTTCATTTTTACACTTCTTCATTTTTTCCTCTTCTTCTTCATTTTTACTCTTCTTCTTCATTTTTTACTCTTCTTCTTCATTTTTACTCTTCTTCTTCATTTTTTTACTCTTCTTCTTCTTTTTTACTCTTCTTCTTCTTTTTTACTCTTCTTCTTCATTTTTACACTTCCTCTTCATTTTTTACTCTTCTTCTTCATTTTTACTCTTCTTCTTCATTTTTACTCTTCTTCTTCATTTTTTACTCTTCTTCTTCATTTTTACTCTTCTTCTTCATTTTTTACTCTTCTTCTTCATTTTTTACTCTTCTTCTTCATTTTTTACTCTTCTTCTTCATTTTTACTCTTCTTCTTCATTTTTACTCTTCTTCTTCATATTTTACTCTTCCTCTTCTTTTTACTCTTCTTCTTCATTTTTTACTCTTCTTCTTCATTTTTACTCTTCTTCTTCATTTTTTACTCTTCTTCTTCATTTTTACTCTTCCTCTTCTTCTTCATTTTTACTCTTCTTCTTCATTTTTACTCTTCTTCTTCATTTTTTACTCTTCTTCTTCATTTTTTACTCTTCTTCTTCATTTTTTACTCTTCTTCTTCATTTTTTACTCTTCTTCTTCATTTTTACTCTTCTTCTTCATTTTTACTCTTCTTCTTCATTTTTTACTCTTCTTCTTCATTTTTACTCTTCTTCTTCATTTTTTACTCTTCTTCTTCATTTTTACTCTTCTTCTTCATTTTTACTCTTCTTCTTCATTTTTACTCTTCTTCTTCATTTTTTACTCTTCTTCTTCTTTTTTATTCTTCTTCTTCATTTTTACTCTTCTTCTTCATTTTTTACTCTTCTTCTTCTTTTTTACTCTTCTTCTTCATTTTTACTCTTCTTCTTCATTTTTTACTCTTCTTCTTCATTTTTACTCTTCTTCTTCATTTTTACTCTTCTTCTTCATTTTTTACTCTTCTTCATTTTTTTACTCTTCTTCTTCATTTTTACTCTTCTTCTTCATTTTTACTCTTCTTCTTCATTTTTACTCTTCTTCATTTTTTTACTCTTCTTCTTCATTTTTACTCTTCTTCTTCATTTTTACTCTTCTTCTTCATTTTTTACTCTTCTTCTTCATTTTTACTCTTCTTCTTCATTTTTACTCTTCTTCTTCATTTTTTACTCTTCTTCTTCATTTTTACTCTTCTTCTTCATTTTTACTCTTCTTCATTTTTTTACTCTTCTTCTTCATTTTTACTCTTCTTCTTCATTTTTTACTCTTCTTCTTCATTTTTTACTCTTCTTCTTCATTTTTTTACTCTTCTTCTTCATTTTTTACTCTTCTTCATTTTTACTCTTCTTCTTCATTTTTACTCTTCTTCTTCTTTTTTACTCTTCTTCTTCATTTTTTACTCTTCTTCTTCATTTTTTTACTCTTCTTCTTCATTTTTTACTCTTCTTCTTTTTTACTCTTCTTCTTCATTTTTACTCTTCTTCTTCTTTTTTACTCTTCTTCTTCATTTTTTTACTCTTCTTCTTCATTTTTACTCTTCTTCTTCATTTTTTACTCTTCTTCTTCATTTTTACTCTTCTTCTTCATTTTTACTCTTCTTCTTCATTTTTACTCTTCTTCTTCATTTTTTACTCTTCTTCTTCATTTTTACTCTTCTTCTTCATTTTTTACTCTTCTTCTTCATTTTTTACTCTTCTTCTTCATTTTTTACTCTTCTTCTTCATTTTTTACTCTTCTTCTTCATTTTTACTCTTCTTCTTCATTTTTACTCTTCTTCTTCATTTTTTACTTTTCTTCTTCATTTTTACTCTTCTTCTTCATTTTTTACTCTTCTTCTTCATTTTTTTACTCTTCTTCTTCATTTTTACTCTTCTTCTTCATTTTTTACTCTTCTTCTTCATTTTTACTCTTCTTCTTCATTTTTTACTCTTCTTCTTCATTTTTTACTCTTCTTCTTCATTTTTACTCTTCTTCTTCATTTTTACTCTTCTTCTTCATTTTATACTCTTCTTCTTCTTTTTTATTCTGCTTCTTCATTTTTACTCTTCTTCTTCTTTTTTACTCTTCTTCTTCATTTTTTACTCTTCTTCTTCATTTTTACTCTTCTTCTTCTTTTTTACTCTTCTTCTTCATTTTTACACTTCCTCTTCATTTTTTACTCTTCTTCTTCATTTTTTACTCCTCTTCTTCATTTTTACTCTTCTTCTTCATTTTTTTACTCTTCTTCTTCTTTTTTACTCTTCTTCTTCATTTTTACTCTTCTTCTTCATTTTTACTCTTCTTCTTCATTTTTTACTCTTCCTCTTTCTTCATTTTTACTCTTCTTCTTCATTTTTTACTCTTCTTCTTCATTTTTACTATTCTTCTTCTTTTTTAATATTCTTGTTCAATTTTACTTTTCTTCTTCATTTTTTACTCTTCTTCTTCTGTTTTACTCTTCTTCTTCATTTTTACTCTTCTTCTTCATTTTTTACTCTTCTTCTTCATTTTTACTCTTCTTCTTCTTTTTTACTCTTCTTCTTCATTTTTACTCTTCTTCTTCATTTTTTACTCTTCTTCTTCATTTTTTACTCTTCTTCTTCATTTTTACTCTTCTTCTTCATTTTTACTCTTCTTCTTCATTTTTACTCTTCTTCTTCATTTTTACTCTTCTTCTTCATTTTTTACTCTTCTTCTTCTTTTTTACTCTTCTTCTTCATTTTTTACTCTTCTTCTTCATTTTTTACTCTTCTTCTTCATTTTTTACTCTTCTTCTTCATTTTTACTCTTCTTCTTCATTTTTTACTCTTCTTCTTCATTTTTTACTCTTCTTCTTCATTTTTACTCTTCTTCTTCATTTTTTACTCTTCCTCTTCTTTTTTACTCTTCTTCTTCATTTTTTACTCTTCTTCTTCATTTTTTACTCTTTCTCTTCTTTTTTACTCTTCTTCATTTTTTACTCTTCTTCTTCGGTTTTTTTCTTCTTCTTCATTTTTAATCTTCTTATTCATTTTTTACTACTCTTATTCATTTTTTACTCTTCTTATTAAATTATTACTCTTCTTCTTCATTTTTACTCTTCTTCTTCATTTTTACTCTTCTTTATTTTTTACTCTTCTTCTTCGTTTTTTTTCTTCTTCTTCATTTTTTACTCTTCTTCTTCATTTTTTACTCCTCTTCTTCATTTTTTACACTTCTTCTTCATTTTTTACTCTTCTTCTTCATTTTTACTCTTCTTCTTCATTTTTACTCTTCTTCTTCATTTTTTTACTCCTCTTCTTCATTTTTACTCTTCTTCTTCATTTTTACTCTTCTTCATTTTTTTACTCTTCTTCTTCATTTTTTACTCTTCCTCTTCTTTTTTACTCTTCTTCTTCATTTTTTACTCTTCCTCTTCATTTTTACTCTTCTTCTTCATTTTTTACTCTTCTTCTTCTTTTTTACTCTTCTTCTTCATTTTTTACTCTTCTTCTTCATTTTTACTCTTCTTCTTCATTTTTACTCTTCTTCTTCATTTTTACTCTTCTTCTTCATTTTTTTCTCTTCTTCTTCATTTTTACTCTTCTTCTTCATTTTTTATTCTTCTTCTTTTTTTCTCTTCTTCTTCATTTTTACTCTTCTTCTTCATTTTTTACTCTTCTTCTTCATTTTTATTCTTCTTCTTCATATTTACTCTTCTTCTTCATTTTTACTCTTCTTCTTTATTTTTACTCTTCTTCTTCATTTTTACTCTTCTTCTTCATTTTTTACTCTTCTTCTTCATTTTTTACTCTTCTTCTTCATTTTTTTTACTCTTCTTCTTCATTTTTTACTCTTCTTCTTCATTTTTACTCTTCTTCTTCATTTTTTACTCTTCTTCTTCTTTTTTACTCTTCTTCTTCATTTTTACTCTTCTTCTTCATTTTTTACTCTTCTTCTTCATTTTTTACTCTTCTTTTTCATTTTTACTCTTATTCTTCATTTTTACTCTTCTTCTTCATTTTTACTCTTCTTCTTCATTTTTTACTCTTCTTCTTCATTTTTACTCTTCTTCTTCATTTTTTACTCTTCTTCTTCATTTTTTACTCTTCTTCTTCATTTTTTACTCTTCTTCTTCATTTTTACTCTTCTTCTTCATTTTTACTCTTCTTCTTCATTTTTTACTCTTCTTCTTCTTTTTTATTCTTCTTCTTCATTTTTACTCTTCTTCTTCATTTTTTACTCTTCTTCTTCATTTTTTACTCTTCTTCTTCATTTTTTACTCTTCTTCTTCATTTTTTACTCTTCTTCTTCATTTTTTACTCTTCTTCTTCATTTTTACTCTTCTTCTTCATTTTTACTCTTCTTCTTCATTTTTTACTCTTCTTCTTCATTTTTACTCTTCTTCTTCATTTTTACTCTTCTTCTTCTTTTTTACTCTTCTTCTTCATTTTTACTCTTCTTCTTCATTTTTTACTCTTCTTCTTCATTTTTACTCTTCTTCTTCATTTTTACTCTTCTTCTTCATTTTTTACTCTTCTTCTTCATTTTTACTCTTCTTCTTCATTTTTACTCTTCTTCTTCTTTTTTACTCTTCTTCTTCATTTTTACTCTTCTTCTTCATTTTTTACTCTTCTTCTTCATTTTTTACTCTTCTTCTTCATTTTTTACTCTTCTTCTTCATTTTTACTCTTCTTCTTCATTTTTACTCTTCTTCTTCATTTTTTTACTCTTCTTCTTCTTTTTTACTCTTCTTCTTCATTTTTACTCTTCTTCATTTTTTTACTCTTCTTCTTCATTTTTTACTCTTCTTCTTCATTTTTACTCTTCTTCTTCATTTTTACACTTCCTCTTCATTTTTTACTCTTCTTCTTCATTTTTTACTCTTCTTCTTCATTTTTACTCTTCTTCTTCATTTTTTACTCTTCTTCTTCATTTTTTACTCTTCTTCTTCATTTTTACTCTTCTTCTTCTTTTTTACTCTTCTTCTTCATTTTTTACTCTTCTTCTTCATTTTTTACTCTTCTTCTTCATTTTTTACTCTTCTTCTTCATTTTTACTCTTCTTCTTCATTTTTTTACTCTTCTTCATTTTTTTACTCTTGTTCTTCTTTTTTATTCTTGTTCTTCATTTTTAGTCTTCTTCTTCATTTTTACTCTTCTTGTTCATTTTTACTCTTCTTTTTCATTTTTTTACTCTTTTTCTTCATTTTTTACTCTTTTTCTTCATTTTTACTCTTCTTCTTCATTTTTACTCTTCTTCTTCATTTTTACTCTTCTTCTTCATTTTTACTCTTCTTCTTCATTTTTTACTCTTCTTCTTCTTTTTTATTCTTCTTCTTCATTTTTACTCTTCTTCTTCATTTTTACTCTTCTTCTTCATTTTTACTCTTCTTCTTCATTTTTTACTCTTCTTCTTCATTTTTTACTCTTCTTCTTCATTTTTTACTCTTCTTCTTCATTTTTACTCTTCTTCTTCATTTTTACTCTTCTTCTTCATTTTTTACTCTTCTTCTTCATTTTTTACTCTTCTTCTTCATTTTTTACTCTTCTTCTTCATTTTTACTCTTCTTCTTCATTTTTACTCTTCTTCTTCATTTTTTACTCTTCTTCTTCATTTTTTACTCTTCTTCTTCATTTTTACTCTTCTTCTTCATTTTTACTCTTCTTCTTCATTTTTTTACTCTTCTTCTTCTTTTTTACTCCTCTTCTTCATTTTTACTCTTCTTCTTCATTTTTTACTCTTCTTCTTCATTTTTACTCTTCTTCTTCATTTTTACTCTTCTTCTTCGTTTTTTTTCTTCTTCATTTTTACTCTTCTTATTCATTTTTTACTCTTCTTCTTCATTTTTACTCTTCTTCTTCATTTTTTACTTTTCTTCTTCATTTTTTATTCTTCTTCTTCATTTTTTTTACTCTTCTTCATTTTTACTCTTCTTCTTCATTTTTTACTCTTCTTCTTCATTTTTTACTCTTCTTCTTCATTTTTTACTCTTCTTCTTCATTTTTACTCTTCTTCTTCATTTTTCCCTCTTCTTCTTCATTTTTTACTCTTCTTCTTCATTTTTTTACTCTTCTTCTTCATTTTTACTCTTCTTCTTCATTTTTACTCTTCTTCTTCATTTCTACTCTTCTTCATTTTTTTACTCTTCTTCTTCTGTTTTACTCTTCTTCTTCATTTTTACTCTTCTTCTTCTTTTTTACTCTTCTTCTTCATTTTTACTCTTCTTCATTTTTTACTCTTCTTCTTCATTTTTTACTCTTCTTCATTTTTTACTCTTCTTCTTCATTTTTTACTCTTCTTCTTCATTTTTACTCTTCTTCTTCATTTTTACTCTTCTTCTTCTTTTTTACTCTTCTTCTTCATTTTTACTCTTCTTCTTCATTTTTTACTCTTCTTCATTTTTTTACTCTTCTTCTTCTTTTTTACTCTTCTTCTTCATTTTTTACTCTTCTTCTTCATTTTTACTCTTCTTCTTCATTTTTACTCTTCTTCTTCATTTTTTACTCTTCTTCTTCATTTTTTACTCTTCTTCTTCATTTTTTACTCTTCTTCTTAATTTTTGCTCTTCTTCTTCATTTTTACTCATCTTCATCATTATTTACTCTTCTTCTTCATTTTTTACTCTTCTTCTTCATTTTTACTCTTCTTCTTCATTTTTACTCTTCTTCTTCATTTTTTACTCTTCTTCTTCATTTTTACTCTTCTTCTTCATTTTTTACTCTTCTTCTTCATTTTTACTCTTCTTCTTCATTTTTACTCTTCTTCTTCATTTTTTACTCTTCTTCTTCATTTTTTACTCTTCTTCTTCATTTTTACTCTTCTTCTTCATTTTTACTCTTCTTCTTCATTTTTTACTCTTCTTGTTCATTTTTACTCTTCTTCTTCATTTTTACTCTTCTTCTTCTTCATTATTACTCTTCTTCTTCATTTTTTACTCTTCTTCTTCATTTTTACTCTTCTTCTTCATTATTACTCTTCTTCTTCATTTTTTACTCTTCTTCTTCATTTTTTACTCTTCTTCTTCATTTTTACTCTTCTTCTTCATTTTTTACTCTTCTTCTTCATTTTTACACTTCCTCTTCATTTTTTACTCTTCTTCTTCATTTTTTACTCCTCTTCTTCATTTTTACTCTTCTTCTTCATTTTTACTCTTCTTCTTCATTTTTTACTCTTCTTCTTCATTTTTACTCTTCTTCTTCATTTTTTACTCTTCTTCTTCATTTTTTACTCTTCTTCTTCATTTTTTACTCTTCTTCTTCATTTTTTACTCTTCTTCTTCATTTTTACTCTTCTTCTTCATTTTTACTCTTCTTCTTCTTTTTTACTCTTCTTCTTCATTTTTACTCTTCTTCTTCATTTTTTACTCTTCTTCTTCATTTTTACTCTTCTTCTTCATTTTTACTCTTCTTCTTCATTTTTTACTCTTCTTCTTCATTTTTACTCTTCTTCTTCATTTTTACTCTTCTTCTTCATTTTTTACTCTTCTTCTTCATTTTTTACTCTTCTTCTTCATTTTTTACTCTTCTTCTTCATTTTTTACTCTTCCTCTTCTTTTTTACTCTTCTTCTTCATTTTTTACTCTTCTTCTTCATTTTTTACTCTTCCTCTTCATTTTTTACTCTTCTTCTTCATTTTTTACTCTTCTTCTTCATTTTTTACTCTTCTTCTTCATTTTTTACTCTTCTTCTTCATTTTTACTCTTCTTCTTCATTTTTACTCTTCTTCTTCATTTTTTACTCTTCTTCTTCATTTTTTACTCTTCTTCTTCTTTTTTATTCTTCTTCTTCATTTTTACTCTTCTTCTTCATTTTTTACTCTTCTTCTTCATTTTTTACTCTTCTTCTTCATTTTTACTCTTCTTCTTCATTTTTACTCTTCTTCTTCATTTTTACACTTCTTCTTCATTTTTACTCTTCTTCTTCATTTTTTACTCTTCTTCTTCATTTTTACTCTTCTTCTTCATTTTTTACTCTTCTTCTTCATTTTTACTCTTCTTCTTCATTTTTTACTCTTCTTCTTCATTTTTTACTCTTCTTCTTCATTTTTTACTCTTCTTCTTCATTTTTACACTTCCTCTTCATTTTTACTCTTCTTCTTCATTTTTACTCTTCTTCTTCATTTTTTACTCTTCTTCTTCATTTTTACTCTTCTTCTTCATTTTTTACTCTTCTTCTTCATTTTTTACTCTTCTTCTTCATTTTTACTCTTCTTCTTCATTTTTTACTCTTCTTCTTTTTTACTCTTCTTCTTCATTTTTACTCTTCTTCTTCATTTTTACTCTTCTTCTTCATTTTTACTCTTCTTCTTCATTTTTTACTCTTCTTCTTCATTTTTTACTCCTCTTCTTCATTTTTTACTCTTCTTCTTCATTTTTTACTCTTCTTCTTCATTTTTACTCTTCTTCTTCATTTTTACTCTTCTTCTTCATTTTTACTCTTCTTCTTCATTTTTTACTCTTCTTCTTCATTTTTTACTCTTCTTCTTCATTTTTACTCTTCTTCTTCATTTTTACTCTTCTTCTTCATTTTTTACTCTTCTTCTTCTTTTTTATTCTTCTTCTTCATTTTTACTCTTCTTCTTCATTTTTTACTCTTCTTCTTCATTTTTACTCTTCTTCTTCATTTTTTACTCTTCTTCTTCTTTTTTACTCTTCTTCTTCATTTTTTACTCTTCTTCTTCATTTTTACTCTTCTTCTTCATTTTTTACTCTTCTTCTTCATTTTTTACTCTTCTTCTTCATTTTTACTCTTCTTTTTCATTTTTACTCTTCTTCTTCATTTTTTTTCTTCTTCTTCATTTTTTACTCTTTTTTTTCTTTTTTTCTCTTCTTCTTCATTTTTACTGTTCTTCTTCATTTTATACTCTTCTTCTTCATTTTTACTCTTCTTCTTCATTTTTACTCTTCTTCTTCATTTTTTACTCTTCTTCTTCTTTTTTACTCTTCTTCTTCATTTTTTACTCTTCTTCTTCATTTTTACTCTTCTTCTTCATTTTTACTCTTCTTCTTCATTTTTTACTCTTCTTCTTCATTTTTTACTCTTCTTCTTCTTTTTTACTCTTCTTCTTCATTTTTACTCTTCTTCTTCATTTTTTACTCTTCTTCTTCATTTTTACTCTTCTTCTTCATTTTTACTCTTCTTCTTCATTTTTACTCTTCTTCTTCATTTTTTACTCTTCTTCTTCATTTTTACTCTTCTTCTTCATTTTTTACTCTTCTTCTTCTTTTTTCTCTTCTTCTTCATTTTTACTCTTCTTCTTCATTTTTTACTCTTCTTCTTCATTTTTACTCTTCTTCTTCATTTTTTACTCTTCCTCTTCTTTTTTACTCTTCTTCTTCATTTTTACTCTTCCTCTTCTTTTTTACTCTTCTTCTTCATTTGTTACTCTTCTTCATTTTTTACTCTTCCTCTTCTTTTTTACTCTTCTTCTTCATTTTTACTCTTCTTCATTTTTCACTCTTCTTCTTCATTTTTTACTCTTCTTCTTCATTTTTACTCTTCTTCTTCATTTTTTACTCTTCTTCTTCATTTTTACTCTTCTTCTTCATTTTTTACTCTTCTTCTTCATTTTTTACTCTTCTTCTTCATTTTTTACTCTTCTTCTTCATTTTTACTCTTCTTCTTCATTTTTTACTCTTCTTCTTCATTTTTACTCTTCTTCTTCATTTTTTACTCTTCTTCTTCATTTTACTCTTCCTCTTCATTTTTACTCTTCTTCTTCATTTTTACTCTTCTTCTTCATTTTTACTCTTCTTCTTCATTTTTACTCTTCTTCTTCATTTTTACTCTTCTTCTTCATTTTTACTCTTCTTCTTTATTTTTACTCTTCTTCTTCATTTTTACTCTTCTTCTTCATTTTTTACTCTTCTTCTTCTTTTTTACTCTTCTTCTTCATTTTTACTCTTCTTCTTCATTTTTTACTCTTCCTCTTCTTTTTTACTCTTCTTCTTCATTTTTACTCTTCTTCTTCATTTTTGACTCTTCTTCTTCATTTTTTACTCTTCCTCTTCATTTTTACTCTTCTTCTTCATTTTTTACTCTTCCTCTTCATTTTTACTCTTCTTCTTCATTTTTTACTCTTCTTCTTCATTTTTACTCTTCTTCTTCATTTTTTACTCTTCTTCTTCATTTTTTACTCTTCTTCTTCATTTTTACACTTCCTCTTCATTTTTACTCTTCTTCTTCATTTTTTACTCTTCTTCTTCATTTTTTACTCTTCTTCTTCATTTTTACTCTTCTTCTTCATTTTTTACTCTTCTTCTTCATTTTTTACTCTTCTTCTTCATTTTTTACTCTTCTTCTTCATTTTTACTCTTCTTCTTCATTTTTTACTCTTCTTCTTCATTTTTACTCTTCTTCTTCATTATTACTCTTCTTCTTCATTTTTACTCTTCTTCTTCATTTTTTACTCTTCTTCTTCATTTTTACTCTTCTTCTTCATTTTTACTCTTCTTCTTCATTTTTTACTCTTCTTCTTCATTTTTACTCTTCTTCTTCATTTTTACTCTTCTTCTTCATTTTTACTCTTCTTCTTCATTTTTACTCTTCTTCTTCATTTTTTACTCTTCTTCTTCATTTTTTACTCTTCTTCTTCATTTTTACTCTTCTTCTTCATTTTTTACTCTTCTTTTTCATTTTTTACTCTTCTTCTTCATTTTTACTTTTCTTCTTCATTTTTACTCTTCTTCTTCATTTTTACTCTTCTTCTTCATTTTTTACTCTTCTTCATTTTTACTCTTCTTCTTCATTTTTACTCTTCTTCTTCATTTTTACTCTTCTTCTTCATTTTTACTCTTCTTCTTCATTTTTTACTCTTCTCCTTCATTTTTTACTCCTCTTCTTCATTTTTTACTCTTCTTCTTCATTTTTACTCTTCTTCTTCATTTTTTACTCTTGTTCTTCATTTTTACTCTTCTTCTCTTCATTTTTACTCTTCTTCTTCATTTTTTACTCTTCTTCTTCATTTTTAATCTTCTTCTTCATTTTTACTCTTCTTCTTTATTTTTACTCTTATTGTTCATTTTTACTCTTCTTGTTCATTTTTTACTCTTCTTCTTCATTTTTACTCTTCTTTTTTATTTTTTACTCTTCTTGTTCATTTTTTCTCTTCTTCTTCATTTTTACTCTTCTTCTTCATTTTTACTCTTCTTCTTCATTTTTTACTCTTCTTCTTCTTTTTTACTCTTCTTCTTCATTTTTACTCTTCTTCTTCATTTTTTACTCTTCTTCTTCATTTTTACTCTTCTTCTTCATTTTTTACTCTTCTTCTTCATTTTTTACTCTTCTTCTTCATTTTTACTCTTCTTCATTTTTTACTCTTCTTCTTCATTTTTACTCTTCTTCTTCTTTTTTACTCTTCTTCTTCATTTTTACTCTTCTTCTTCATTTTTTACTCTTCTTCTTCATTTTTTACTCTTCTTCTTCATTTTTACTCTTCTTCTTCTTTTTTACTCTTCTTCTTCATTTTTACTCTTCTTCTTCATTTTTACTCTTCTTCTTCATTTTTTACTCTTCTTCTTCATTTTTACTCTTCTTCTTCATTTTTTACTCTTCTTCTTCATTTTTTACTCTTCTTCTTCATTTTTACTCTTCTTCTTCATTTTTTACTCTTCTTCTTCATTTTTACTCTTCTTCTTCATTTTTACTCTTCTTCTTCATTTTTTACTCTTCTTCTTCATTTTTACTCTTCTTCTTCATTTTTTACTCTTCTTCTTCTTTTTTACTCTTCTTCTTCATTTTTACTCTTCTTCTTCATTTTTACTCTTCTTCTTCATTTTTTACTCTTCTTCTTCTTTTTTACTCTTCTTCTTCATTTTTACTCTTCTTCTTCATTTTTACTCTTCTTCTTCATTTTTACTCTTCTTCTTCATTTTTTACTCTTCTTCTTCATTTTTACTCTTCTTCTTCATTTTTACTCTTCTTCATTTTTGTACTCTTCTTCTTCATTTTTTACTCTTCTTCTTCATTTTTACTCTTCTTCTTCATTTTTTACTCTTCTTCTTCATTTTTACTCTTCTTCTTCATTTTTTTCTCTTCTTCTTCATTTTTACACTTCTTGTTCATTTTTTACTTTTCTTTTTCATTTTTACTCTTCTTCTTCATTTTTACTCTACTTCTTCGTTTTTTATTCTTCCTCTTCATTTTTACTCTTCTTCTTCATTTTTTACTCTTCTTCTTCATTTTTTACTCTTCTTCTTCATTTTTACTCTTCTTCTTCATTTTTACTCTTCTTCTTCATTTTTTACTCTTCTTCTTCATTTTTACTCTTCTTCTTCATTTTTTACTCTTCTTCTTCATTTTTTACTCCTCTTCTTCATTTTTTACTCTTCTTCTTCATTTTTACTCTTCTTCTTCTTTTTTACTCTTCTTCTTCATTTTTACACTTCCTCTTCATTTTTTACTCTTCTTCTTCTTTTTTACTCTTCTTCTTCATTATTACTCTTCTTCTTCATTTTTTACTCTTCTTCTTCATTTTTTACTCTTCTTCTTCATTTTTACTCTTCTTCTTCATTTTTACTCTTCTTCTTCTTTTTTACTCTTCTTCTTCATTTTTTACTCTTCTTCTTCTTTTTTACTCTTCTTCTTCATTTTTTACTCTTCTTCTTCATTTTTACTCTTCCTCTTCTTTTTTACTCTTCTTCTTCATTTTTTACTCTTCTTCTTCATTTTTACTCTTCTTCTTCATTTTTTACTCTTCTTCTTCATTTTTTACTCTTCTTCTTCATTTTTTACTCTTCCTCTTCTTTTTTACTCTTCTTCTTCATTTTTACTCTTCTTCTTCATTTTTTACTCTTCTTCTTCATTTTTTACTCTTCTTCTTCATTTTTGCTCTTCTTCTTCATTTTTACTCTTCTTCTTCATTTTTTACTCTTCTTCTTCATTTTTTACTCTTCTTCTTCATTTTTACTCTTCTTCTTCATTTTTACTCTTCTTCTTCATTTTTTACTCTTCTTCTTCATTTTTACTCTTCTTCTTCATTTTTACTCTTCTTCTTCATTTTTACTCTTCTTCTTCATTTTTTACTCTTCTTCTTCATTTTTACTCTTCTTCTTCATTTTTACTCTTCTTCTTCATTTTTTACTCTTCTTCTTCATTTTTTACTCTTCTTCTTCATTTTTACTCTTCTTCTTCATTTTTACTCTTCTTCTTCATTTTTTTACTCTTCTTCTTCATTTTTACTCTTCTTCTTCATTTTTACTCTTCTTCTTCATTTTTACTCTTCTTCTTCATTTTTTACTCTTCTTCTTCATTTTTTACTCTTCTTCTTCATTTTTTTTCTCTTCTTCATTTTTACTCTTCTTCTTCATTTTTACTCTTCTTCTTCATTTTTTACTCTTCTTCTTCATTTTTACTCTTCTTCTTCATTTTTTACTCTTCTTCTTCATTTTTACTCTTCTTCTTCATTTTTTACTCTTCTTCTTCTTTTTTATTCTTCTTCTTCATTTTTACTCTTCTTCTTCATTTTTTACTCTTCTTCTTCATTTTTTACTCTTCTTCTTCATTTTTTACTCTTCTTCTTCATTTTTACTCTTCTTCTTCATTTTTTACTCTTCTTCTTCATTTTTTACTCTTCTTCTTCATTTTTACTCTTCTTCTTCATTTTTTACTCTTCTTCTTCATTTTTACTCTTCTTCTTCATTTTTTACTCTTCTTCTTCATTTTTACTCTTCTTCTTCATTTTTTACTCTTCTTCTTCATTTTTACTCTTCTTCTTCATTTTTTACTCTTCTTCTTCTTTTTTACTCTTCTTCTTCATTTTTACTCTTCTTCTTCATTTTTACTCTTCTTCTTCAATTTTTACTTTTCTTGTTCAATTTTTATTCTTCTTCATTTTTAATCTTCTTCTTCATTTTTACTCTTCTTCTTCATTTTTACTCTTCCTCTTCATTTTTACTCTTCTTCTTCATTTTTACTCTTCTTCTTCATTTTTACTCTTCTTCTTCATTTTTTACTCTTCTTCTTCATTTTTACTCTTCTTCTTCATTTTTACTCTTCTTCTTCATTTTTACTCTTCTTCTTCATTTTTACTCTTCTTCTTCATTTTTTACTCCTCTTCTTCATTTTTTACTCTTCTTCATTTTTACTCTTCTTCTTCATTTTTTACTCTTCTTCTTCATTTTTACTCTTCTTCTTCATTTTTACTCTTCTTCTTCTTTTTTACTCTTCTTCTTCATTTTTACTCTTCTTCTTCATTTTTACTCTTCTTCTTCATTTTTACTCTTCTTCTTCATTTTTTACTCTTCTTCTTCATTTTTACTCTTCTTCTTCATTTTTTACTCTTCTTCTTCATTTTTACTCTTCTTCTTCATTTTTTACTCTTCTTCTTCATTTTTACTCTTCTTCTTCATTTTTTACTCTTCTTCTTCATTTTTACTCTTCTTCTTCATTTTTTACTCTTCTTCTTCATTTTTTACTCTTCTTCTTCATTTTTTACTCTTCTTCTTCATTTTTACTCTTCTTCTTCATTTTTTACTCTTCTTCTTCATTTTTACTCTTCTTCTTCATTTTTTACTCTTCTTCTTCATTTTTACTCTTCTTCTTCATTTTTTTAACTCTTCCTCTTCTTTTTTACTCTTCTTCTTCATTTTTTACTCTTCTTCTTCATTTTTTACTCTTCTTCTTCTTTTTTACTCTTCTTCTTCATTTTTACTCTTCTTCTTCATTTTTTACTCTTCTTCTTCATTTTTACTCTTCTTCTTCATTTTTACTCTTCTTCTTCATTTTTTTACTCTTCTTCATTTTTTACTCTTCTTCTTCATTTTTTACTCTTCTTCTTCATTTTTTTACTCTTCTTCTTCATTTTTTACTCTTCTTCTTCATTTTTACTCTTCCTCTTCTTTTTTACTCTTCTTCTTCTTTTTTACTCTTCTTCTTCATTTTTTACTCTTCTTCTTCATTTTTACTCTTCTTCTTCATTTTTAGTCTTCTTCTTCATTTTTACTCTTCTTCTTCATTTTTACTCTTCTTCTTCATTTTTACTCTTCTTCTTCATTTTTTACTCTTCTTCTTCATTTTTACTCTTCTTCTTCTTTTTTACTCTTCTTCATTTTTTTTACTCTTCTTCTTCTTTTTTACTCTTCTTCTTCATTTTTTACTCTTCTTCTTCATTTTTTACTCTTCTTCTTCATTTTTACTCTTCTTCTTCATTTTTTACTCTTCTTCTTCATTTTTACTCTTCTTCTTCATTTTTTACTCTTCTTCTTCATTTTTACTCTTCTTCTTCATTTTTTACTCTTCTTCTTCATTTTTTACTCTTCTTCTTCATTTTTACTCTTCTTCTTCATTTTTACTCTTCTTCTTCATTTTTTTACTCTTCTTCTTCTTTTTTACTCTTCTTCTTCATTTTTACTCTTCTTCTTCATTTTTTACTCTTCTTCTTCATTTTTTACTCTTCCTCTTCATTTTTTACTCTTCTTCTTCATTTTTTACTCTTCTTCTTCATTTTTTACTCTTCTTCTTCATTTTTTACTCTTCTTCTTCTTTTTTACTCTTCTTCTTCATTTTTACACTTCCTCTTCATTTTTTACTCTTCTTCTTCATTTTTTACTCTTCTTCTTCATTTTTTACTCTTCTTCTTCATTTTTACTCTTCTTCTTCATTTTTACTCTTCTTCTTCATTTTTTACTCTTCTTCTTCATTTTTTACTCTTCTTCTTCATTTTTACTCTTCTTCTTCATTTTTTACTCTTCTTCTTCATTTTTTACTCTTCTTCTTCATTTTTACTCTTCTTCTTCATTTTTTACTCTTCTTCTTCTTTTTTACTCTTCTTCTTCATTTTTACTCTTCTTCTTCATTTTTACTCTTCTTCTTCATTTTTACTCTTCTTCTTCATTTTTACTCTTCTTCTTCATTTTTTACTCTTCTTCTTCATTTTTTACTCTTCTTCTTCATTTTTTACTCTTCTTCTTCATTTTTTACTCTTCTTCATTTTTACTCTTCTTCTTCATTTTTTTACTCTTCTTCTTCTTTTTTACTCTTCTTCTTCATTTTTACTCTTCTTCTTCATTTTTTTACTCTTCTTTATTTTTACTCTTCTTCTTCATTTTTACTCTTCTTCTTCATTTTTTACTCTTCTTCTTCTTTTTTATTCTTCTTCTTCATTTTTACTCTTCTTCTTCATTTTTTACTCTTCTTCTTCATTTTTTACTCTTCTTCTTCATTTTTTACTCTTCCTCTTCTTTTTTACTCTTCTTCTTCATTTTTCACTCTTCTTCTTCTTTTTTACTCTTCTTCTTCATTTTTTACTCTTCTTCTTCATTTTTTACTCTTCCTCTTCTTTTTTACTCTTCTTCTTCATTTTTACTCTTCTTCTTCATTTTTTACTCTTCTTCTTCTTTTTTACTCTTCTTCTTCATTTTTACTCTTCTTCTTCATTTTTTACTCTTCTTCTTCATTTTTTACTCTTCTTCTTCATTTTTTACTCTTCCTCTTCATTTTTTACTCTTCTTCTTCATTTTTACTCTTCTTCTTCATTTTTACTCTTCTTCTTCATTTTTTACTCTTCTTCATTTTTTACTCTTCTTCTTCTTTTTTGCTCTTCTTCTTCATTTTTACTCTTCTTCTTCATTTTTTACTCTTCTTCTTCATTTTTACTCTTCTTCTTCATTTTTACTCTTCTTCTTCATTTTTTTCTCTTCTTCTTCTTTTTTTTTCTTCTTCTTCATTTTTACTCTTCTTCTTCATTTTTTACTCTTCTTCTTCATTTTTTACTCTTCTTCTTCTTTTTTACTCTTCCTCTTCATTTTTACTCTTCTTCTTCATTTTTTACTCTTCTTCTTCATTTTTTACTCTTCTTCTTCAATTTTTTACTCTTCTTCTTCATTTTTTACTCTTCTTCTTCATTTTTTACTCTTCTTCTTCATTTTTTACTCTTCTTCTTCTTTTTTACTCTTCTTCTTCATTTTTTACTCTTCTTCTTCATTTTTACTCTTCTTCTTCATTTTTTACTCTTCTTCTTCATTTTTACTCTTCTTCTTCATTTTTACTCTTCTTCTTCATTTTTTACTCTTCTTCTTCATTTTTTACTCTTCTTCTTCATTTTTTACTCTTCCTCTTCATTTTTTACTCTTCTTCTTCATTTTTTACTCTTCTTCTTCATTTTTTTTACTCTTCATTTTTTTACTCTTCTTCTTCATTTTTTACTCTTCTTCTTCATTTTTACTCTTCTTCTTTTTTACTCTTCTTCTTCATTTTTACTCTTCTTCTTCATTTTTTACTCTTCTTCTTCATTTTTACTCTTCTTCTTCATTTTTACTCTTCTTCTTCATTTTTTACTCTTCTTCTTCATTTTTACTCTTCCTCTTCTTTTTTACTCTTCTTCTTCATTTTTTACTCTTCTTCTTCATTTTTACTCTTCTTCTTCATTTTTTACTCTTCTTCTTCATTTTTTACTCTTCTTCTTCATTTTTTACTCTTCTTCTTCATTTTTACTCTTCTTCTTCATTTTTTACTCTTCTTCTTCTTTTTTACTCTTCTTCTTCATTTTTACTCTTCTTCTTCATTTTTTACTCTTCTTCTTCATTTTTACTCTTCTTCTTCATTTTTACTCTTCTTCTTCATTTTTTACTCTTCTTCTTCTTTTTTATTCTTCTTCTTCATTTTTACTCTTCTTCTTCATTTTTACACTTCCTCTTCATTTTTTACTCTTCTTCTTCATTTTTTACTCCTCTTCTTCTTTTTTACTCTTCTTCTTCATTTTTACTCTTCTTCTTCATTTTTACTCTTCTTCTTCATTTTTTACTCTTCTTCTTCATTTTTACTCTTCTTCTTCATTTTTACTCTTCTTCTTCATTTTTACTCTTCTTCTTTTTTACTCTTCTTCTTCATTTTTACTCTTCTTCTTCATTTTTACTCTTCTTCTTCATTTTTTACTCTTCTTCTTCATTTTTACTCTTCTTCTTCATTTTTTACTCTTCTTCTTCATTTTTTACTCCTCTTCTTCATTTTTTACTCTTCTTCTTCATTTTTACTCTTCTTCTTCATTTTTTACTCTTCTTCTTCATTTTTTTACTCTTCTTCTTCATTTTTTACTCTTCTTCTTCATTTTTACTCTTCTTCTTCATTTTTTACTCTTCTTCTTCATTTTTACTCTTCTTCTTCATTTTTTACTCTTCTTCTTCATTTTTACTCTTCTTCTTCATTTTTTACTCTTCTTCTTCATTTTTACTCTTCTTCTTCATTTTTTACTCTTCTTCTTCATTTTTACTCTTCTTCTTCATTTTTACTCTTCCTCTTCATTTTTACTCTTCTTCTTCATTTTTACTCTTCTTCTTCATCATCCCTCCTTGTCCCATCAACCCTCCTTGTCCCATCATCCATCCATGGCCCATCATCCCTCCATGCCCCTTCATCCCTCCATGCCCATTATCCCTCCATGTACCATCATCCCTCCTCGTTCCCTCATCCGCCCATGTCCCATCATCCCTCCATGTCCAATCATCCTTCCATGTCCCATCATACCTCCATGTCCCATCATCCCTCCATCTCCCATCATCCCTCCTTGTCCCATCATCCCTCCATGTCCCATCATCCCTCCATGTCCCATCATCCTTCCTTGTCCCATCATTCCTCCTTGTCCCATCATCCATCCATGTCCCATCATCCCGACTTGTCCCATCATCCCTCCATGTCCCATCCCTCCATGTCCCATCATTCCCTCCATGTCCCTTCATGCCTTCATGCCGATCATCCCTCCGTGTCCCATCATCCCTCCATGTCCCTTCATCCCTCCATGCCGATCATCCCTCCGTGTCCCATCATCCATCCGTGTCCCATTATCCCTCCATGTCCCATCATCCCGACTTGTCCCATCATCCCTCCATGTCCCATCCCTCCATGTCCCATCATCCCTCCTTGTCCCATCATCCATCCATGTCCCATCATCACTCCTTGTCCCATCATCCCTCCTTGTCCCATCATCCATCCATGTCCCATCATCCCTGCTTGTCCCGTCTTCCCTTCATGTCCCATCATCCCTCCATGTCCCTTCATCCCACCAGGCCGCTCATCCGCCCATGTCCCATCATCCCTCCATGTCCCATCATCCTTCCATGTCCCATCATCCATCCATGTCCCATCATCCGTCCATGTCCCATCATCCCTCCATGTCCCATCATCCCTCCGTGTCCCATTATCCCTCCTTGTCCCAGCATCCATCCATGTCCGATCATCCCTCCTTGTCCCATCATCCGTCCATGTCCCATCATCCCTCCATGTCCCATCATCCCTCCGTGTCCCATCATCCCTCCTTGTCCCATCATCCAGCCATGTACCATCATCCCTCCTTGTCCCATCATCCTCCAGGTCCCATCATCCCTCCATGTCCCATCATCCCTCCATTCCCATCATCCCTCCAAGCCCATCATCCCTCCATGTCCCATCATCCCTCCATGTCCCATCATCCCTCCCTCGTCCCATCATCCGCCCATGTCCCATCATCCCTCCATGTCCCATCATCCGTCCATGTCCCATCATCCCTCCGTGTCTCATCATCCATCCGTGTCCCATCATCCCTCCATGTCCCATCATCCCTCCGTGTCCCATCATCCCTCCGTGTCCCATCATCCTTCCATGCCCATCATCCGTCCATGTCCCATCATCCTTCCTCGTACCATCATCCCTCCATGTCCAATCATCCCTCCATGTCCCATCATCCCTCCTGGTCCCATTATCCCTCCATGCCCACAATCCCTCCATGTCCCATCATCCCTCCGTGTCCCAGCATCCATCCGTGTCCCATCATCCCTCCATGTCCCATCATCCCTCCTCGTCCCATCATCCCTCCATGTCCCATCATCCCTCCTCGTCCCATCATCCCTCCATGTCCAATCATCCCTCCTGGTCCCATCATCCCTCCATGTTCCATTATCCCTCCATGTCCCATTATCCCTCCTTGCCCAAAATCCCTCAATGTCCCATCATCGCTCTGTGTCCCAGCATCCATCTGTGTCCCTTCATCGCTCCGTGTCCCATCATCTGTCCGTGTCCCATCATCTCCATGTCCCATCATCTGTCCGTGTCCTATCATCCCTCCGTGTCCCTTTCTTCATCCCTCCATGTCCCATCATCCCTCCGTGTCCCTATCATGCCTCCGTGTCCCATCATCCCTCCTTGTCCCATCATCCTTCCATGTCCCATCATCCCTCCTTGTCCCATCATCCCTACTTGTCCCATCATCCCTCCATGTCCCTTCATCCCTCCATGTCCCATCATCCCTCCATGTCCCATCATCCCTCCATGTCCCATCATCCCTCCTTGTCCCATCATCCATCAATGTCCCATCATCCCTCCTTGTCCTATCATCCCTTCCTTGTTCTATCATCCATCCATGTCCCATCATCCCTGCTTGTCCCATCATCCCTCGATGTTCCATCATCCCTCCATGTCCCTTCATCCCTCCTTGTCCCATCATCCATCCATGTCCCATCATCCCTCTCTTGTTCTATCATCCCTCCTTGTCCCATCATCCCTCCATGTTCTATCATTACTTCATGTCCTATCATCCCTCCGTGTCCCATCATTCCTCCTTGTCCCATCATCCATCCATGTCCCATCATCCCTCCTTGTCCTATCATCCTTCCATGTCCCATCATCACTCCTTGTCCCATCATCCCTCCATGTCCCTATCATTCTTTCTATCATTCCTCTATGTCCTATCATCCCTCCATGTCCCATCATCCCTCCATGTCCCATCATCCTTCCATGTCCCATCATCCCTCCATGTCCCATCATCCCTCCATGTCCGATCATCCCTTCTGTGTCCCATCATCCCTCCGTGTCTCATTATCCCTCCTTGTCCCATCATCCTCTCCTGGTCCCATTATCCCTCCATGCCCATCATCCCTCCATGTCCCATCATCCTCCGTGTCCCATCATCATTCCGTGTTCCCATCATCTCCATGTCCCATCATCCTCTCGTCTCATCATTCCTCCATGTCTCATCATTCCCTCTCGTCCTATCATCTCTTCCATGTCCTATCATTCCTCCTTGTCCCATCATCCCTCCATGTTCCATCATCCTTCCATGTCCTATCATCCCTCCTTGCCTAATCATCCTCCATGTCCCATCATCTCTTGTGTGTCCCATCATCATTCTGTGTCCCATCATCCTCCTTGTCCCATCATCATTCTCCCTCCATGTCCCATCATCCCTCCATGTCCATCATCCCTCCATGTCCCATCATCCCTCCATGTCCCATCATCCCTCCATGTCCCATCATCCCTCCATGTCCCATCATCCCTCCATGTCCCATCATTCCTCCATGTTCTATCATCCCTCCATGTCCCATCATTCTCCATGTCCCATCATCTTTCCATGTCCCATCATCCCTCCATGTCCCATCATCCTCTCCATGTCCCATCATCCCTCCATGTCCCATCATCCCTCCATGTTCTATCATTCCTCCATGTCCCATCATCCCTTCCATGTCCCATCATCCATCCATGTCCCATCATCCCTCCTTGTCCCATCATCCTCCATGTCCCATCATCCCTCCATGTCCCATCATCCCTCCATGTCCCATCATCCTCCATGTCCTATCATCCCTCCATGTCCCATCATCCCTCCATGTCCCATCATTCATCCATGTCCCATCATCCCTCCATGTTCTATCATCCCTCCTTGTCCCATCATCCCTCCATGTTCTATCATTACTCCATGTTCTATCATTCTCTCGTGTCCCATCATCCCTCCTTGTCCCATCATCCATCCATGTCCCATCATCCCTCTTGTTCTATCATCCCTCCATGTCCCATCATTCTCTCTGTCATCATTCTCCATGTTCTTCATCATTCTCTTTGTTCTATCATTCTTCCATGTCCCATCATCCCTCCATGTTCTATCATCCCTCCATGTCCCATCATCCCTCCATGTCTTATCATCCTTCCGTGTTCTATCATTCCCTCCGTGTCCCATCATTCTTCTATCTATGTCTCTATCATCCATGTTCTATCATTCCCTCTATCATTCTATTATCATTCTTCTATGTCCCATCATCCTTCCCTCCATGTCCCATCATTTCCATGTCTCATCATCATTCTTCTATGTTCCATCATCTCTTCATGTCTATCATTCTCTGTTCTATCATTCCTTCATCATCCATTCTATGTTCTATCATTCTTCTCCATATTCATATCATGTCTTCATGTCTCTTCTATGTCCATTCATTCTCCTATCCTATCATTCCTCCATGTCTATCATCCTTCTATCTATCATTCCATGTCCTATCATCTCCTTGTGTTCTATCATTCTCCATGTCCTATCATTCCTCCATGTCCTATCATTCATCTATGTCTCTATTTCCATTCATCATTCCATGTTCCATTATCTTCTATGTTCTATCATTCCATGTCCTATCATCCTTCCATGTCCTATCATTCTCCATGTCCCATCATCTCTTCATGTCCTTATCTTGTCTCTATGTCTATCATTCCATGTCTCTATCATTCCTCTATGTCCCATCATCCTCCATGTCCCATCATCTCCATGTCCTATCATTCTCCTATGTCCTATCATCCTCCATGTGTCCCATCATTCCTTGTCCCATCATTCTCCATGTCTCTATCATTCTTTATGTCTATCATCTCCTCATGTCCCATCATCTCTTCTATGTCCTATCATCCATCTCCATGTCCCATCATCATTCTCATGTCCCATTCATCATTCTCCATGTCCTATCATTCTCTATGTCCCATCATCCTTCCATGTTCCATATCATTCCCTCCATGTCCTATCATCCCTCCTTGTCCATCATCCTCTCCATGTCCCATCATCCTCCATGTCCCATCATCCCTCCATGTCCCATCATCCCTCCATGTCTCTATCATCCTTCCATGTCCCATCATCCCTTCCATGTCCCATCATCCCTCCATGTCCCATCATCCCTCCATGTCCCATCATCCTCCTTGTCCCATCATCCTCCATGTCCCATCATTCCATCTTGTCCCATCATCTCTCCATGTCCCATCATCCCTCCATGTCCCATCATCTCTCCATGTCCCATCATCCCTCCATGTCCATCATCCTCCATGTTCTATCATCCTCTCCATGTCCCATCATTCCTCCATGTCCCATCATCCTCCATGTCCCATCATTCATCCATGTCCCATCATCCCTCCATGTCCCATCATCCCTCCATGTCCCATCATCCTTCCATGTCCCATCATCCCTCCATGTCCCATCATCCATCCATGTCCCATCATCATCCATCATCCATGTCCCATCATCCTCCATGTCCTATCATCCTCCATGTCCTATCATCCCTCCATGTTCTATCATCCCTCCATGTCCCATCATCCTCTTCATGTCCCATCATCCCTCCATGTCCCATCATCCCTCCATGTCCCATCATCCCTCCATGTCCCATCATCCCTCCATGTCCCATCATCCTTCCATGTCCTATCATTCATCCATGTCCCATCATCCCTCCATGTCCCATCATCCCTCCATGTCCCATCATCCCTCCATGTTCTATCATCCCTTCCATGTCTCATCATTCTCCATGTCCCATCATCCCTCCATGTCTCTATCATCTCTCCATGTCCTATCATCTCTCCATGTCCTATCATTCTCTCCATGTCTATCATTATCTCTTTCATGTCTCATCATTCATTCATGTCCCATCATCCCTCCTTGTCCTATCATTCCTCCATGTCCCATCATCCTCCATGTCCCATCATCTCTCTATGTCCCATCATCCTCCATGTCCCATCATTCTCCATGTCCCATCATCCCTCCATGTCCCATCATCCCTCCATGTCCCATCATCCTCCATGTCCCATCATCCCTCCATGTTCTATCATCCCTCCATGTCCCATCATCCCTCCATGTCCCATCATCCATCTATGTCCCATCATTCCTCCATGTCCCATCATCCCTCCATGTCCTATCATCCCTCCATGTTCTATCATTCTCTCCATGTTCTATCATCCCTCCATGTTCTATCATTCTTCCATGTTCTATCATCCCTTTCCATGTCCTATCATCCCTTCCATGTCCCATCATTCTTCCATGTCCCATCATCCTTCCATGTCCCATCATCCCTCCATGTCCCATCATTCCTCCATGTTCTATCATCCATCTATGTCCCATCATTCTCCATGTCCCATCATCCTCCTTGTCCCATCATCTCTCCATGTCCCATCATCCCTCTCGTCCCATCATCCTCCATGTTCTATCATTCTCTCCTGGTCCCATCATCCTCCATGTCCCATCATCCCTCCATGTTCTATCATCCTTCCTTGTCCCATCATCTTCCATGTCCCATCATCCTCTGTGTCCCATCATCCTCTATGTTCTATCATCCTTCCATGTCCCATCATCTCTCCATGTCCCATCATTCCTCCATGTCCCATCATCTCTCCATGTTCTATCATCCTCCATGTCCCATCATTCCTTCCTTGTCTCTATCATTCCATGTCCTATCATCTCCATGTTCTATCATCCTCTATGTCCCATCATCTTCCATGTCCTATCATTCTTCCTTGTTCCCATCATTCTCCATGTCTATCATCCCTCTATGTCCCATCATCCCTCCATGTTCTATCATCCCTCCATGTCCTATCATTCCTCCATGTCCTATCATCCCTCCATGTCCCATCATTCCCTCTTGTTCTATCATCTTTCCATGTTCTATCATCCTATCATCTTTCCATGTCATCATCTCTTCCATGTTCTATCATTCTTTCTATGTTCTATCATTCCTTCTTCATGTTCTATCATTCTCTATGTTCTCATCATTCATGTCTCTATCATTCTCTATGTTCTATCATTCCTTTCCTATGTTCTATCATTCTCTTCATGTTCTATCATTCCTTTCCATGTTCTATCATCTTTCCATGTTCTATCATCATCTCTCCCTATCATTCTCTATCTCTATCATGTCTCATCCATGTTCTATCATCTCTTTCCATGTCATCATCTATGTTCCTATCATCCTTTCCATGTTCTATCATCTCTCTATGTCTATCATCTCTCCATGTCTCATCATCTCTTCTATGTCTCTCATCATTCTCTCATGTTCTATCATTCTCTATGTTCTATCCCTCTATGTCCTATCATTCTCTATGTCTATCATCTCTCCATGTCTCTATCATTCCTCTATGTTCCATCATCTCCATGTCTATCATTCTATCCCATCATCCTCCATGTCCCATCATCATCCTCATGTCCCATCATCCTCCATGTCCCATCATCCCTCCATGTCCTATCATTCTCCATGTCCTATCATCCTCTCCATGTCCCATCATCCTCTCCATGTCCCATCATCCTCCATGTCCCATCATCCTCCATGTCCCATCATCCTCCATGTCCCATCATCCCTCCATGTCCCATCATCCTCCATGTCCCATCATCCTCCATGTCCCATCATCCTTCCATGTCCCATCATCCATCCATGTCCCATCATCTCTCCATGTCCCATCATCCTCCATGTCCCATCATCCTCTCCATGTCCCATCATCCTCCATGTCCCATCATCCCTCCATGTCCCATCATCCTCCATGTCCCATCATCCTCCATGTCCTATCATCCATCCATGTCCCATCATCCCTCCATGTCCCATCATCCCTCCATGTCCCATCATCCTCCATGTCCCATCATCCCTCCATGTCCCATCATCCCTCCATGTCCCATCATCCTCCATGTCCCATCATCCTCTCCTTCATGTCCCATCATCCTCCATGTCCCATCATTCATCCTCCATGTCCCATCATCCTCCATGTCCCATCATCCTCCATGTCCCATCATCCTTGTCCCATCATCCTCCATCCCATCATTCTATGTCCCATCATTCTCTCCATGTCCCATCATCCCTCTTCTATCATTCATCATGTCCTATCATCTCTGTCCTATCATCCCTCCATGTCCCATCATTCTCCATGTCTATCATTCCATGTTCATCATCATCTTTCCATGTCCCATCATCATTCATTCGTCTCTATCATCCATGTCCTATCATTCCTCCATGTCCTATCATTCCCTATCATTCTATGTTCCATCATCCTTCATGTTCTATCATGTTTCCATTCCCATCATTCTTCCATGTTCCCATCATCCTCTATGTTCATCATTCTCCGTTCCTATCATTCCTTCTGTCCCATCATCTCTTCCATGTCCCTATCATTCTTTCCTGTCTATCATCCTCCATGTCCCATCATCTTCTGTCTCTATCATTCTTCCATGTCCCATCATCTTCCATGTCCCATCATTCCTTTCCATGTTCCTATCATTCTCTCCATGTCCCATCATCTTCTATCTGTCCTATCATCTCTCCATGTTCTATCATTCTTTCATGTCCTATCATTCTTTGTTCTATCATTCATCATGTTCCTATCATTCCTCTTGTTCTATCATCTTTCCATGTTCTATCATTCCTTCATGTCTCTATCATCTATGCCCATCATCATTCTTTCCATGTCTATCATCCTTCTATGTTCTATCATTCCCTCTATGTCCCATTATCCTCTCATGTCCCTATCATCTGTGTCTATCATCCTCCTTGTCTATCATCATCCATGTCCCATCATCATCCATGTTCCCATTATCCTCCGTGTCTATCATCCTCTTTCATCATCTATCATTCCTTCTTGTCATTCATTCCATGTCCCATCATCCCTCCATGTCCCATCATCATCTCACTTGTCCCATCATCATCCATGTCCCATCATTCTTCCATGTCCTATCATTCCCTCCATGTTCTATCATTCATCCTCCATGTCCCATCATTCTTGTCCCATCATCTTCCATGTCCCATCATCTCTATGTCCCATCATTCTATGTCCCATCATCTCTTCCATGTCCCATCATCCCTCCATGTCCCATCATTCTCTCCATGTCCCATCATCCCTCCATGTCCCATCATCCCTCTATGTCCCATCATCTCCATGTTCTCATCATCTCTTTCCTATCATTCCTCCATGTCCCATCATCCTCCATGTCCCATCATCCTCCATGTCCCATCATCCCTCCATGTCTCTATCATCCTTCCATGTCCCATCATCCCTCCATGTCCCATCATCCCTCCATGTCCCATCATCCCTCCATGTCCCATCATCCTCCATGTCCCATCATCCTCTCCATGTCCCATCATCTCTCCATGTCCCATCATTCCTCCTTGTCCTATCATTCATCCATGTCCTATCATCTCTCCATGTCCCATCATCCCTCCATGTCCTATCATTCCTCCATGTCCCATCATCTCTCCATGTCCCATCATCCCTTCCGTGTCCCATCATTCTTCCTTGTTCTATCATCTCTTCCATGTTCTATCATCCTTCCATGTTCTATCATCCCTTTCCATGTCCCATCATCTCTTTCCATGTCTCTATCATTCTTCCATGTTCTATCATCTCTTCCATGTCCTATCATTCTTCATGTCATATCATCTCTTCCGTGTCTCTATCATTCCCTTCCATGTTCTATCATATCATCTATGTCCCATCATTCTTTCCTTGTCCTATCATTCTCCATGTCTCTATCATTCCTCTATGTTCTATCATCTCTTCATGTTCTATCATCTCTCTATGTCCTATCATTCTCCATGTTCTATCATTCTCCGTGTTCTATCATTCCTTGTCTTATCATCTCTATGTCTCTATCATCTCTCCTATGTATCATTCCCTTCCATCTCTTTCCATGTTCTATCATTCTCCATGCCCTATCATCTCTTTCCATGTCTCTATCATTCCTCTATGTCCCATCATCCCTTCTATGCCCTATCATTCCTCCATGTCCTATCATTCATCTATGTTCTATCATTCTCTATGTTCTATCATCTCTCCGTGTTCTATCATTCTTTGTCCCATCATTCCTCTATGTCCTATCATTCTCTATGTTCTATCATTCTCTTTCCATGTTCTATCATCTCTCTATGTTCTATCATTCCCTCTATGTTCTATCATTCTCTTTCCTTGTCTATCTCTTATGTTCTATCATTCTTCTATGTCCCTATCATTCTTCTATGTTCTATCATTCCTCTATGTTCTATCATTCCTTCCATGTTCTATCATCTCTTCTATGTTCTATCATTCTTCTATGTTCTATCATTCTTTCCATGTTCTATCATTCTTTCTATGTTCTATCATTCTCCATGTTCTATCATTCTTCTATGTTCTATCATTCTTCATGTTCTATCATTCTTTCTATGTTCTATCATCATTCTCTATGTTCTATCATTCTTCTATGTTCTATCATTCCTTTCCATGTCTTCCATTCTCATTCTTTCATTCCTTCTTGTATCATCTTTCTATGTTCTATCATTCCTTCTATGTTCTATCATTCCTCTATGTCTCTATCATCTCTTTCCATGTTCATCATTCATTCTCTATGTCTCTATCATTCTTCTATGTTCTATCATCTTCCTTGTCTCTATCATTCTCTATGTTCTATCATTCCCTTCTATGTTCTATCATTCCTTTCCATGTCTCTATCATTCTCCATGTTCTATCATTCTTTCATGTTCTATCATTCTCTTTCATGTTCTATCATTCTTATGTCTCATGTCATTATTCTATGTTCTTATCTTTCTATGTTCCATTATTCTATGTTCTATCATTCTTTATGTTCTATCATTCTTTCTATGTTCTATCATTCTCTATGTTGATTATCTTTCCATGTTCTATCATTCTTCATGTTCTATGTTCTCTTATCCTTTCTATCATTCATTTCTTCATGTTCTATCATTCTCTTTGTCTCATTCTCTATGTTCTATCATTCTTCATGTCCTATCATCCTTTCTATGTCTATCATTCTCCTGTTCTATCATTCTTGTTCTATCATCTTCTATGTCTCTATCATCCCTTTCATGTTCTATCATTCTTCTATGTCTATCATTATTCCTTCATGTCTCATTATCTTCTATGTTCTATCATCTCTATGTTCTATCATTCCTTCCATGTCTCTATCATTCTTTCATCCTATCATGTTCTTTATCTTCTTCCATGTCTCTATCATTCCTCTGTCTTATCATCCTTCCATGTTCTATCATCTTCATGTCTCTATCATTCCTCCATGCTATCATTCCTCTATGTTCCTATCATCCTTCTGTTCTATCATCTTCTATGTTCTATCATTCTTTTCATTATCATCTTCCATGTTCTATCATCTCTATGTTCTATCATCTTCATGTTCTATCATTCTCTATATGTCTATCATTCTTCCATGTTCCTATCATCTCTATGTCATCTTCATCATTCTCTTCCATGTTCTATCATTCCTCATGTTCTATCATCTCTCATGTCTCATTATCTCTATGTTCTATCATCTCTTTCCATGTTCTATCATTCCTTCCATGTTCTATCATTCTCTCCATGTTTCATCATTCCTCCATGTCCCATCATCCCTCCATGTCCCATCATCTCTTCCATGTTCCCATCATCCGCCTATGTCTCTATCATTCTTCCATGTCCCATCATCTCTTCCTGGTTCTATCATCTTTCCATGTCCCATCATTCCTCCATGTTCTATCATTCTTCTATGTCCCATCATCCTCCATGTCCCATCATCCCTCCATGTCCCATCATCTCTCCTATGTCCCATCATCCCTTCTATGTTCATCATTCCTCTATCATCCTTTCCATGTTCATCATTCCTCTATGTCTCTATCATTCTTTCCATGTCCCATCATTCTTTCTATGTTCTATCATTCTCTTATGTTCCTATCATTCCTCCATGTCCCATCATTCTTCCATGTTCCATCATTCTTCTATGTCTCTATCATTCTTTCCGTGTTCTATCATCTCTTCCATGTCTTCCATCATTCTTTCTATGTTCCCATTATCTCTCCATGTCCTATCATCTCTCTATGTCCCATTCTCCATGTCCTATCATCTCTCCATGTCTCATCATCCCTCTATGTCCTATCATCTCTATCATGTCTATCATTCCCTCCATGTCCCATCATCTCTCCATGTCCCATCATCCTCCATGTCCTATCATTCCCTCCATGTCCCATCATCTTCCGTGTCCCATCATCCCTTCTCCATGTCCCATCATCCTCTTGTCCATCTCCATGTCCCATCATCCCTCCATGTCCCATCATCCTCCATGTCCCATCATTCATCTATGTCCCATCATCCCTCCATGTCCCATCATTCCCTCCATGTCCCTATCATCTTCCATGTCCCATCATCCCTTTCCATGTTCTATCATCTCCATGTCTCATCATCTCTCCATGTTCTATCATCCCTCCTATGTCCCATCATCCTCCATGTCCCATCATTCTTTCCCATGTCCCTATCATTCCTCCATGTCCCATCATCCTCCATGTTCTATCATCCCTCCATGTCCCATCATTCCTTCATGTTCTATCATTCTCCATGTCCCATCATCCTTCTTGTCTCTATCATTCTTCTATGTTCTATCATTCTTCCTTGTTCTATCATTCTTTCCATGTTCTTTCATTCCTTCTATGTTCTATCATTCTTTCCATGTTCTATCATCTCTTTCCATGTCCTATCATCCTTCCATGTCCCATCATCCCTCCATGTTCTATCATCTCTCCATGTCCCATCATCCCTCCATGTCCCATCATCCCTCTATGTCCCATCATCCATCCATGTCCCATCATCCCTCCATGTCCCATCATCCTCCATGTCCCATCATCCCACTATGTCCCATCATTCCTCCATGTCCCATCATCCCTCCATGTCCTATCATCCTTCCATGTCCCATCATCCTCCATGTCCTATCATTCATCCATGTCCCATCATCCTCCATGTCCCATCATCCTCCATGTCCTATCATCCCTCCATGTCCCATCATCCTCCATGTCCCATCATCCTCCATGTCCCATCATCCTCCGTGTCCCATCATTCCTCCATGTCTCTATCATCCCTCCATGTCCCATCATCCTCCATGTCCCATCATCCTCTCCATGTCCCATCATCCCTCCATGTTCTATCATCCTTCCATGTCCCATCATCCCTCCATGTCCCATCATCCCTCCATGTCCCATCATCCTCCATGTCCCATCATCCTCTTTTCTATCATCCTCCATGTCCCATCATCCCTCCATGTCCCATCATTCTTCCATGTCCCATCATCCTCCATGTCCCATCATCCCTCCATGTCCTATCATCTTTCCATGTCCCATCATCTCTTCCATGTCTCTATCATTCCTCCATGTCCTATCATTCCTTCCGTGTCTCTATCATCTCCATGTCCCATCATTCATCCATGTCCCATCATCCCTCCATGTCCCATCATCCTCCATGTCCCATCATCCTCCATGTCCCATCATTCCCTCTATGTCCTATCATTCCCTCCATGTCCTATCATCCTCTCTTGTCCTATCATCCCTCCATGTCCCATCATTCTTCCATTCTCCCATCATCTTCCATGTTCTATCATTCCTCTTTGTCCTATCATTCTCCATGTCCTATCATTCTTCTATGTCCCATCATCCTTCCATGTCCTATCATCTCCTTCCATGTTCCTATCATTCCTCCATGTCCTATCATCCTCCATGTCCCATCATCCCTCCTTGTCCCATCATCCTCCATGTCCCATCATCCCTTTCCATGTCCCTTCATCTCTTTCCATGTCCTATCATCCCTCCATGTTCTATCATCCCTCCATGTCCCATCATTCTTCTCCATGTTCTATCATCCTTCGTGTCCCATCATCTCTCATGTCTCTATCATTCCTTCCTTGTATCTATCATCTATCTCCATCATGTTCTTTCATTCTTTCCATGTTCTATCATTCTTGTCCCATCATCTCCATGTCCCATCATCCCTCCATGTTCTATCATTCTCCTATGCCCATCATCCTCTTCATGTCTATCATTCATTCATGTTCTATCATCCCTCCATGTCCCATCATCCTCTATGTTCTATCATCCTTTCCATGTCCCATCATCCTTCATGTCCCATCATCCATCTATGTCCCATCATTCCTCTCCATGTCCTATCATCCTCCATGTCCCATCATTCTCCATGTCCCATCATCCTCCATGTCCCATCATCCCTCCATGTCCCATCATCTCTCATGTTCATCATCTCCATGTCTATCATTCTCCATGTCTATCATCCCTCTATCATTCATTCTATGTTTCATATCATTCATGTCCTATCATTCATGTTCTATCATTCCTCCATGTTCTATCATTCTCATGTCTCATCCTCCATGTCCTATCATCCTCCATGTCCATCATTCTTCTATGTCCTATCATCATGTCCATCATTCTATGTCCTATCATCTTTCCATGTTCTATCATTCTCTATGTCCTATCATTCATCCATGTCTCTATCATTCCTCTCTATGTCCCATCATTCTCCATGTCCTATCATCCTCTATGTCTCTATCATCCTTTCCATGTCCTATCATCCTCTCCATGTTCCATCATCCTCCATGTCCCATCATCCTCCATGTCTCATCATCCTCATGTCCCATCATCCCTCCATGTCCCATCATCCTCCATGTCCCATCATCCCTCCATGTCCCATCATCCCTCCATGTCCCATCATCCTTCCATGTCCTATCATCCCTCCATGTCCCATCATCCCTCCGTGTCTCATCATCCTCCATGTCCCATCATCCTCCATGTCCCATCATCCCTCCTTGTCCCATCATCCCTCCATGTCCCATCATCCCTCCATGTCCTATCATCCCTCCGTGTCCCATCATCCCTCCATGTCCCATCATCCTCCATGTCCCATCATTCCTCCATGTCCCATCATCCATCCATGTCCCATCATTCCTCCATGTCCTATCATCCTCCATGTCCCATCATCCCTCCATGTCCCATCATCCCTCCGTGTCCCATCATCCCTTCCCATGTCCTATCATCTCCTCCATGTCCCATCATCCCTCCATGTCTCTATCATCCCTCCATGTCCCATCATCCCTCCATGTCCCATCATCATCCTTCCATGTCCTATCATCCCTCCATGTCCCATCATCCTCCATGTCCCATCATCCTCCATGTCCCATCATCCTCCATGTCCCATCATCTCTCTCCATGTCCCATCATCCCTCCATGTCCCTATCATCTCTTCCATGTCCCATCATCCCTCCATGTCCCATCATCCTTCCATGTCCCATCATCCCTCCATGTCCCATCATCCTCCATGTCCCATCATCCCTCCATGTCCCATCATCCTCCATGTCCCATCATCCCTCCATGTCCCATCATCCCTTCCATGTCCCATCATCCTCCATGTCCCATCATCCCTCCATGTCCCATCATCTCTCCATGTCCCATCATCCCTCCATGTCCCATCATCCCCTCCATGTCCCATCATCCCCATGTATTATCCTCATGTCCATCATCCTCCATGTCCATCATCATCCCTCCATGTCCCATCATCCTCCATGTCCCATCATCCTCATCGACATCCCTCCATGTCCCATCATCCGCCCATGTCCCATCATCCGTCTATGTCCCATCATCCCTTTCCTGGTCCCATCATCCTCCATGTCCCATCATCCCTCCATGTCCTATCATCCTTCCTTGTCCTATCATCCATCCATGTCCCATCATCCCTCCTTTTCCCCATCATCCCTCCATGTCCCATCATCCCTTCCATGTCCCATCATCCCTCCATGTCCCATCATCCTCCAAGTCCATCATCCCTCCATGTCCCATCATCCCTCCTCGTTCCATCCATCATCCGCCCATGTCCCATCATCCCTCCATGTTCCATCATCCATCCATGTCCCCATCATCCCTCCATGTCCCATCATCTCCTTCCGTGTCCTATCATCATCCATGCTTGTCCCTCCTTCTTTCTTCATGTCCCATCATCCCCTCCATGTCCCTATCATCCCACCATGTCCGATCATCCGCCCATGTCCCATCATCCCTCCATGTCCCATCATCCTCCATGTCCCTTCATCCCTTCATGTTCCTATCATCCTCCTATGTCCCATCATCCCTCTATGTCCCATCATCCCTCCATGTCCATCATCCCCTCCGTGTCCCATCATCCTCCATGTCCCATTATCCCTCTATGTCCCATCATCCTTCCATGTCCCATCATTCCTCCTTGTCCCATCATCCTCCTTGTCCCATCATCATCATCCATGTCCCCATCATCCTGACTTGTCCCATCATCCCTCCATGTCCCATCATCCTCCATGTCTCATCATCCCTTCCATGTCCTTCATCCCTCCATGTCCCATCATCCCTCCATGTCCCATCATCCCTCATGTCCCATCATCCCTCATGTCCCATCATCCCTCCATGTCCCATCATCTCTTCCATGTCCCATCATCCCTCCGTGTCCCATCATTCCTCCTTGTCCCATCATCCATCCATGTCCCATCATCCCTCCCTTGTCCCATCATCCCTCCATGTCCTATCATCCTCCATGTCCCTATCATCCCTCCATGTCCCATCATCCTCCATGTCCCATCATCCCTCCATGTCCCATCATCCCTTCCATGTCCCATCATCCCTCCATGTCCCTATCATCCTCCATGTCCCATCATCCCTCCCTCTCGTGTCCCATCATCCCTCCATGTCCCATCATCCTCCATGTCCCATCATCCCTTCCATGTCCCATCATCTCTCCATGTCCCATCATCCTCCATGTCCCATCATCCTCCATGTCCCATCATCCATCCATGTCCCATCATCCCTCCATGTCCCATCATCCCTCCATGTCCCATCATCCCTCCATGTCCCATCATCCTTCTATGTCCCATTTCATCCTCCCTTCATGTTCGCCCCATCATTATTCGGCCTCTATGTTCTATCCTCTATGTTCTGGTCATTCGCCATGTTCTATTCCTCTGCGTGTCTATCATCCTTTCTATTCCGGACATTACTTTCATGTGTCTCCATCATCCCTCCATGTCCCATCATTATTCTGTCCTCTATGTCCGACATATGTCACTTTCATCTCATTGTCTCCATCATTCTTTCCGTCCATACGTCATGTCCTTCATCCTGTCTCGTGTCCCATCATGTCTCGTGTCTCTATCCTCCTATCACTTCTATCATCTCTTTCATGTCTCATTGGCCCTCATGTATCATTCTCTTGTTTCTTCTATGTTCCCTATCATTCTTTCTAATGTTCTATTGGCATTCATTCCTGCATTCTTCATGTTCTATCATGTTCTATCATTCCGTGTTCTATTATTCCTCTAAAGCATTATCTTTTCCAAGTTCCCTGCTATCTTTCCATGTTCTATCATTCTTTCTATCATTCCTCTCCATGTTCTATCATTCTCTCTCTGTCTGTGTTCATTTTCATTATCAAGTCTATGTTCTATCATTCTTTCCATGTTCTATCATCCCTCCGTGTCTCATCATCCCTCCATGTCCCATCATCCATCCATGTCCCATCATCCCTGCTTGTCCCATCATCCCTCCATGTCCTATCATCTCTCTATGTTCCTTCATCCCTCCATGTCCCATCATCCCTCCATGTCCCATCATCCCTCCGTGTTCTCATCATTCTTTCCTTGTCCCATCATCCCATCCATGTCCCATCATCCCTGCTTGTCCCATCATCCCTCTTTGTCCCTATCATCCATCCATGTCCCATCATCCCTGTTGTCTCATCATCTCCTTCCATGTCCCATCATCCTTCTATGTCCCATCATTCCTCCTTGTCCCATCATCTATCCATGTTCTATCATTCCTCATTGTCCCTATCATCCCTCCATGCCCATCATCCTCTATGTCCCATCATTACTCCATGTCCCTATCATCCCTTCCATGTCCCATCATTCCTCCCTTGTCCCATCATCCCATTCATGTCTCGATCAGCCCTCACTTTGTCCCATAATCATCCTTTCCATGTCCTTCATCCCTCTATGTTCCATCATCCGCTTATGTCCTATCATCCCTCCATGTCTCTATCATCCATCCATGTCCTATCATTCCCTTTCTATGTCCCTATCATCCTCCATGTTCCATCATCCCTCCATGTCCCATCATTCCCTCCATGTCCCTATCATCCACTCCATGTCCCATCATCTCTCTCCATGTCCCATCATCCCTTCCATGTCCCATCATCCGCCCATGTCCCATCATCCCTCCATGTCCCATCATCCTTCATGTCCTATCATCCTCCCATGTCCTATCATCTCTCCATGTCCCATCATCCTCCATGTCCCATCATCCTCCATGTCCTATTTCTCCTTGTCTCAGTACATTCATCCATGTCCTATCATTCCTCCATGTTCTATCATCTCTCTCCATGACTCCCCATCATCCCTTCCATGTCTCATCATTCCTCTATGTCTCTATCATTCATCATCCTTTCTATGTTCCATCATCTCCTTTCCATGTCCCCATCAGCTCCTTCCTTGTCCCATCATCCGCCCATGTCCCATCATCTCTCCATGTCCCATCATCCCTCCATGTCCTATCATCCTTCCATGTTCTATCATCTCGCCTATGTCCCATCATCCGTCCATGTCCCATCATCTCTCCATGTCCCCATCATCCCTCCATGTCCCTATCATTCCATTCCATGTCCCATCATCCCTCCTTGTCCCATCATCCATCCATGTCCCATCATCCCTCCATGTCCATCATCCCTCCATGTCCCATCATCCTTCCATGTCCCATCATCCGCCTTACATGTCCTATCATCCCTCCGTGTCTCATCATTCCATCATGTCCACATCATCCCTCCATGTCCTATCATCCCTCTTCCGTTGGTCCCATCATCTCAAGTACTTGTCCCGTCTTCCTTCATGTCCCCATCATCTTCTCCATGTCCCTTCATCCCACCATGCAGATCATCCGCCCATGTCCCATCATCCACTCCAGCAATACATCATTCCCTCCATGTCCTTCATCCCTTCATGTCCGATCATCCCTCCATGGTCCCATCATCCCTCCATGTCCCTTCATCCCTCCATGCCCGATCATCCCTCCGTGTCCCATCATCCATCTCGTGTCCCATTATCCCTTTTTCATGTCTCTATCATTCCCTTGTCCTATCATTCTCTCCTTGTCCCATCATCCCTTCCATGTCCCATCATCTCTCCATGTCCCATCATTCCCTTCTTGTCCCATCATTCATCTCATGTTCTATCATCCCTCCATGTCTCTATCATCCCTCTCGATGTTCCATTATCTCCTCCATGTCCCTTCATCCCTCCTTGTCCCATCATCCATCCATGTTCCCCATCATCCTCTTGTCCCATCATCCTCCTTGTCCCCTATCATTCCTCCATGTCCCATCATCACTTTCTATGTCCCATCATCCCTCTTTCCGTGGTCCCATCATGTTCCTCCTTGTCCCATCATTCATCCATGTCCCATCATCCCTCCTTGTCCCATCATCCCTTTCCATGTCCCATCATCACTCCTTGTCCATCATCCCTCCATGTCCCTTCATCACTCCTTGTCCCATCATCCCTCCATGTCCCATCATCCTCCATGTCCCATCATTCCTCTCCATGTCCCTATCATTCCCTTTCCATGTCCCATCATCCCTCCATGCCCGATCATTCCCTCCGTGTCCCATCATCCCTCCGTGTCTCATTATCCCTCCTTGTCTCTAGCATCCATCCATGTCCCATCATCCCTGCTTGTCCCATCATCCTTCTCCATGTCCCTTCATCCCACCATGTCGATCATCCCTCCGTGTCCCATCATCCTTTCCATGTCCCATCATCCCCAAACCATTCCGTGTCCCCATCATTCCTCTTGTCCCATCATCCATCCCATGTCCCATCATTCCTCATTGTCCAATCATCCCTCCATGCCCATCATTCCCTCCATGTCCCATCATTCCCTTTCCGTGTTCCCATCATCCCCTTTCCCTTGTCCCATCATCACTTCCTTGTCCCATCATCCATCCATGTCCGATCATCCCTCCTTGTATAATCATCCCTCCATGTCCTTCATCCCTCCATCTTCCTTCATCCCTCCATGCCCTCATCCCTCCATGTCCCTTCATCCCTCCATCTCCCCTTCATCCCTCCATGCCCATCATCCCTCCATGTCCCATCATCCCTCCATTTCCCATTTTCCCTCCATGCCCATCATCCCTCCATGTCCCATCATCCTTCCATGTCCCATCATCCGTCCATGTCCCATCATCCTCCATGCACCATCATCTGCCCTATGTCCCATCATCCCTCCATGTCCCATCATCCCCTCCATGTCCCATCATCCCCTCGTTGTCCCATCATTCCTCCTTGTCTCTATCATCCATCCATGTCCCATCATCCCTGCATGTCCCATCATCCCTCCATGTCCCATCATCCCTCCTTATGTCCCTTCATCCCACCATGTCCCATCATCCTCCGTGTCCCATCATTCCTTCCTTGCTCCCTTCATCCTCTCCATGCCCATCATCCTTCCATCTCCCATCATCCCTCCGTGTCCCATCATCCTTCCTTGTCCTCTATCATCCTCCGTGTCCCATCATCTCCTCCGTGTCCTATCAACCCTCCGTGTCACATCATCCCCTCCGTGTCTCCATCATCCCTCCATATGTCCCAGCATTCATTCATGTCTCATCATTCCCTTCCTTGTCCCTACCATCCCTCCATGTCCCCATCATCCCTCCATGTCCCTTCATCCTCTCCATGCCTATCATCCTCTCCATGACTCCCATCATCCCTCCGTGTCCCATCATCCCTCTCCGTGTCCAATCATCACTCCTTGTCCCATCATCAATCCATGTCCCATCATCCCTCCTTGTATCATCATCCCTCCATCCCTCCATGTCCCATCATCCCTCCTTGTCCCATCATCCCTCCATGTCCCCATCATCCCTCTCCATTTCCCATCATCCGTCTCCATGCCCATCATCCCCTCCATGCCCATCATCCATCCATGTCCCATCATCCATCCGTGTTCCATCATCCAGAGATGCCAACTTTTGGAAATCAGAATTAGGAGGATTTGCAAATCGACACCAAATAATGTGCGCGAAGCGCACACCTCGAGCGGCCGGAGCGCCGACCTCATGCGGCGGAGTCCATGTCTCGCCTTAGGGCCCTGGAAGCTCTAGGGTTCCTGACGCTCTTTCAGTGCTCCTCTTCTGAGCCCTATTTTGGAGCATTTAACATGTTAAGAATTCCCACTTTTTGAACAAAAAAGGGGAAAATTGTGCACTTTTTAATGTTACATGTATGTTAATATTAGTAAGTTAGGGGACAATCAAAGATTAACAAAAAGCACAAAAGAAGCAATATTTTTCTTACCTTACTGGCTGGTACTATCATGTTGCCATGCTTTTTCCATGGCAGCTTTAAGCTGAGTGAGAGCTGTGTGGCTCTTTTAGCCCTTCTTCTGGGATTATGTCTTTGCTGTATTCTCTCTGGTAGCAAGGGGTGCTACAGCTAGTTTTTCACCAAGAGAGCTTCCAGGGTTTTGACACTCAAATTGGGATCACCAGTTTGATTCTTCCGCATAAGACTGAGTGCCCGCTCACATGATGCGTTCGAATGAGGAATGACCAAGATTCTCTTCATCACTTTGCTCAAATTAGGATACTTTCTGGCACCAGTGCAGGGATCTGCAGCCAGAAATCTGATGCCACTGTTCATCCACTCTCACTGTCTTCAGTAGCAATTGTGAAGCTATGGAGGCGCAGCCTGGTAGTGAGCGACCACTCTCAAGAATGTTCATGTTACCATCACTGCCACTGAACAGACAGGGGAATTTCTTGGATGAAAAACTCCACACAGTCAAACCCCACTTCTTGGTGTAGCTTAACATCCAGCACCTGAGCATGCTTGGCTACCCATCATTCATGCTGTGTTTTGGAAGATGTAATTGCAGGCTTTCACATAATATGAGCGAACTGCACTGAAGAAATCCTTGGATGTCTGACTCACTCAGAGTGAAGGTGGGATTTTTGGAGACTCCTTTGTTCCCTTATATACAGTTTGGCATCGTTCTCAATCATGAGGTCCTCATCATTCTTCTGATGATGTCTGTCAGAGAAGGGTACATTTACCAGAGCAACCGATGACACCGATGGTTTCAAAAACTGCACGAAGATATCTTTCAGAAGACCATCCACCTCCGTGCAGGAGATGAATACAGGGTCTGCCTCTTTGGAGCAGAAGATTCCCCTTCTCAAAAAAGCTTGTTATATTATCGAAGGAAGAAACAATAGAGTTTTGTTTGTGGAGACAAGAACATCCTGTTGACACGTTTTTCTCTAGACTCCTGCACAGTGTTTGAGGAAGATGCGCTTTTAGTTGCAGAACTCGTAGTACACTTAGTCGCAGGGCGATCACACTTGCGTTTACTGCCAGCAGAAGAGGCCAGACTCGCAGTACCAGATCCACTTTTACGTTTTTGAGGAGAGAGCTGGGAGGTAGGTGCAGCTAAGGAAGAAGACCTCTGATTCGAAGGTTTTGCTGAGCTTCTATCAAGTGACGGCAAAAGCAGAACTTAACTTGGGTCCTTCTTTGCCTGTAGATGGGACTATCACAGTCTTTTCTCGACTCTGGAAGGGATCTGCTTTGTAGATGAACGTGATGAATGGCCGGTGATGCTACCTGCTCTCAGCATTGGTTTTGGTGCTGTCCCTGCTGTCTTCTTTCGCAGCAGATACTGCAGTGGTAGTGGTGAATGCCGTTCACCTGCAAGCTTGATCCTGCAGTGCCAGTACTGGCAGTAGATACAGTGCCGTCCTTCTTGCCTTCGTTGTTAGAGTCTTTGGCTACAGTTGGTTGCATTTTTCTTCGTACTTCTTTCTTGGAAGAAGAGGCGAAGTGGTTCTCTGATTGTTCAATCAGCCTGTCTAGGCACTGACCAAGGGACAGCCACCTTGCTGCGACATGCTTCAGAATCTTGTGTGTCGGGGCATCAAGCAGAGCTCTTGCAGTGCTTTCACTCCTTTGACGCTGTTTACTACTTTTGTCCAAGTAGTAGTAACATCGATGAGAAAGTCATCTAATTCAATGGGTAAGGCCTGAGCCGTCTTCTCTACTGTATTGTGCATCATATGGGCAAGGGCATCCCATGATGCAGCACTCTGGATTTTGTTTGTGGACATAAGCAAAGACTCCTTTGTGCTTGCCCACCATGACAGAGAGTATTATCAGCACAAAAGGAAACACAATTTCCCCACGGAATTTTCTCTCTGTCACTGAACTCATGATCAAGCAGTTTGAAAATGTTTTCTCCAGTGGAATCTTGTTTGCACGCAGGCGAACCAGCAACCCTTGCTTCACAATCCTTACAGCATTGCTGTCATAGTACGAAATCAGGACAGGACAGGCTGGGCCTCACCACTGTCATTGCTACTGTCTGTAGCTAGGCTAAATGGAGCTAGTCTAGCAATATTTGGCAATAGATGAAGCAGTAACATTTGACAACTCACCAATTATTGCTGAAGTTTTTGTTCTTGCACATCCATACTTTGAAGCAATTTTTAAATCTGGAAACATCTTTTGAGCCAGAGGTCCAGCATGATCTGAGACTGACATGGGCAAGTTATGTTCCACAATAAATCCACTAAAGAGAAGTTCCGCTCAGGTAACATCCTCTTCCTCGCTTGTCCCTTGTTTGGTGAAATAATTCAGAAGTGTATTGGTACTCGTGCTCGAAGACTTCCCCTTTGCAATGTCTGTGTGCCGTTTGCTTCCAACGTGTTTCCGAATATCATCGCGACCTCCGTGCTCAACTGAAATATCAACGCTGCATACCGTACAACACGCATGATGAATTCCTCTTTCAGACTTTTGAATACACGGGTATTGGAGACTGTGTCTGGTCTTGTACTTCTGAGACCATTTCTCGGTCTTCGTAAGTTTCTTTTCTGCCATTTCGCAATCAACATCGAGGGCTTGAAGCATCGGTAATCTCTCGAAGTCGCATTACTTCGGTAACTTCGGGCGGACAGTGAACAGTGCAAAATATCAAAATTTTCGTATAGATAAGGACAGTGATCGTAAGGGCGGAGTTTGGGTTAATTTTTTTGAAACCTCCTCCAAGGACCGGGAGGGCTGGCATCTCAGCATCATCCTCCGTGGTTCCAGTATCCCCTTGGTGTCCTATCATCCTCTCCGTGTCCCATCATCCCTTTCCATGTCTCTATCATCTCCTCTCGCTCCCATCATCTACCCATGTCTCATCATTCTCTCCATGTTCCATCATCCTTCCTTGTCCTATCATTCGCCACATAACTTATCATCCCTCCATGTCCTTTTCTCATCTCTTCCATGTCTCTATCATTCCCTTCTCGTTCCTTATCATCTACCTATGTCTCATCAATATCTCTTCTCTATGTCTCATTATTCCTCCTTGTTCTATCATTCAAGCCCATGTTCTATCATTCTTTCATGTTCTTTCATTCTTCCATGTTCTATCACTTCCTCTAAGTGTCTCTATCTCTTTCTGTTCTATCATTCCGCTTACAACTTATCATTCTTTCTATGTTCTATCATCTATCTATGTTCTATCATTACTTCATGTTCCCATACTCCTTCAGTGTCTATCATTCCTCCTTGTTCTATCATTCATCTATGTTCCATTACCTTTCTTGTTCTATCATCTTCTATGTCTTATCATTATCTTGTCCCATCATTGGTCTCTTCATGTCCCTTCATCACTCCTTGTCCTATCATTCCTCTATGTTCTATCATTCTCTATGTTCTAGTCATTCTCTTCATGTTCCCATTATCTCTCTATGTCCTATCATCTCTTTCATGCTGATCATCCCTTCGTGTCTCTATCATTCCTCTGTGTTCTCATTATTCCTCCTTGTCTCAGCATTCCATTCATGTTCTATCATTCCTGCTTGTCTCATCATTCCTCTTATATGTTCCTTTCATCTCTACTATGTTTATCATCCTTTCTGTGTCTACGGTCTTTCCCTCTATGTTCCATTATTCTTTCAGGGTTCGATCATTCTCTCCTTGTCTCGATTATTCAACGATGTCCTATCATTCCTTCCTTGTCCAATCATTCCTCTATGCCTATCATCTCCTCCATGTCTCTATCATCTCCTCCGTGGTTCTGTGTGCATCTCTCAGTTCTATCATTACTCCTTGTTCTATCATTCCATTCATGTCTCATTATTCTCCTTGTCTAATCATCTCTCTATGTTTATCATTCCTTTCCTTTGTCCCATGATTGGCCCTTCTCCGTGGTTCCCATTGGCCCTTCTTTCCTATCATTCCCTTTCCGTGTCTCTATCATTCTTTCCGTATGTTCTATCAATTTTCCGTGGTTACATTACCCTTTCAGAACGATTATCTTCTATGTTCTAGCATTCATCTATGTCTCTATCATCCCTCGTTGTCTCTACTATTCCTTTCATGTCTCTATCATCTTTCCATACCCTTATTCCCTTCGCATGTTTATCATTCCTCTATGTCCTATCATTCCTTCCGTGTTCTATCATCTCTTTCCGTGTTCTATTGCCCTTTGCGTTCTGTTATCTATCTATGTCTCATTGGCCCTTTCCATGTTCTATTGTCTCTTTCATGTCTCTATCATTCTCTGAGTGTCTTTTCATTCTTCCATGCTCTATCATTCCTCTAAGTCTATCATTCCCTTTCCATGTCTCATCATTCCTCCATGTTCTATCAGCTTTCCTTGTTCCATTATCTGCCCATGTTCTATCATCCGTTCATGTTCTATCATTCCTCCTGGTTCTATCATTCAGTTCATGTCTCATCATTTGGCCCTCTATGTTCTATTATCTCTTTCCTTGTCTCAGCATTCATTCATGTCTCTATCATTCTTTTTCTATCAAGCCCTCCAGGTCCCATTATCTCTCTCCATGTTCTTTCTTATCCTTCCATCTCCTTTCCATGTTCTATCATTCTCTAAGTTCCCATTCCTTCTATGTTCGATTATCTCTTCACTTATCCGCTTATGTTCTCATCATTCTCCGTGTCTCTATCATTCTATCCGTGTTCTCATCATCTCTTTCAGGTCTCTATCATCTCCCTTCCGTTTTCTATCATTCTGTTTGTCCTTGCTTTTGCATGTTCTATCATCTCTTCTATGTTCTTTCTTTTCATTCTAATACATGTTGATTATCTGCCTATGTTCGATTATCTTCTTATGTCTCGGTCATCTCTTTCCATGTTCTTTATCTTTTTCATGTTGATTATCTCTTTCCGTGTTCTCATTATTCCTCTTCATGTTCTTTCATTCTCTTCTATGTTATCATTCTTTCCGTGTTCTATCATCTATCTGTGGTTCTATTATCTCTTCTTATGTCTCTATCATTCTCGATGGTTCTATCATTCCTCTATGTTCTATCTCTTTCCATGTTCTATCATTCTTTCTATGTTCTATCATTCTTTCCCTTTGTTCTATCATTTATCTATGTTCTATCATTCTTTGCTTGTTCCTATTATCTTCGATGTTCTATTATTCCTTCTATGTTCTTTCATTCTTTCTTGTTCTATCATCTATCTATGTTCTATCATTCTTTCTTGTTCTATCATTCTTCTTGTTCCATTAACTTTCTATGTTCTATCATTGGCTTATGTTCTATCATTCTTTCCATGTTCCCATTATTTTTGTTCCTATCATCTATCTATGTCTCTATTATTCTTCTTGTTCATTATCATCTTTCTATGTTCTATCATTATTACGGTTCTATCATTCTTTCTATGTTCTTTGTATTACTTTGTTCCCATTCTATCTTTCTATGTGTCTCGATTATCTCTTCATATGTTCGACATTATCTCTTTCCATGTTCTATCTATGTTCTATCATTCTCCGTGTTCTAGCATCTATCTGTGTTCTATCATTCTCTTCTATGTTCTATCATTCTTGTTCTATCATTCTTTCTATGTTCTATCATTCTCTTCGTTCTATCATTCTCTATGTTCATTCCCTTTCTTGGTCAATTTCTATGTTCCATTATCTCTTTCCATGTCCCATTATTCTTCCTTGTTCAATTATCTCTCATTGTTCGACATTATATCTTAGCATTATCTGTTCCTATCTATCTTCGACATTTGTCTGTCTCGATTATCTATCATTGTCTCTATCATCTCCTTTCCATGTTCTTTAATCTCTTCCATGTCCTTTTCATCTTCTATGTGTCTCTATCATTCTCTATGGTTCTATCATTCTTGTGTCTCTATCATTCTTCCATGTCTATCATCTCATCTATGTTCTATCATCTCATTGTCTATCATTCCCTCTATGTTCTCATTCTCTATGTCCTATCATCTCTTCCATGTTCTATCATTCTTCTATGTTCTATCATTCTTCTATGTCTCTATCATTCCTTCATGTTCTATCATTCCCTTCTATCATGTCCTGTCATGTCATTCATCTTCTATGTTCTATCATTCTCTTGTCTCTATCATTCATGTTCTATCATTCCATGTCTCTATCATTCTTCTTGTCTCTATCATTCTATCCATGTTCTATCATTCTCTTCATTGGCTCATCTTCCATGTCTATCATTCTCTATGTTCTATCATTCTATGTTCTATCATTCTTTCAGATCATCTTTCTTGTTCTATCATTCATCTATGTTCTATCATTTCTCCATGTTCTATCATTCTTTCATGTTCATTATCTTGTCTCATCATTCTTTCCATGTTCCCATTATTCTTCTTGTTCTATCATCTCTATGTTCTATCATTCTTTCCATGTTCTATCATCTCTC